>NC_052017.1:136573452-136743452 GCF_015832195.1 Motacilla alba alba | reverse complement strand
AGGAAAGAGGCCAGTAAATGTGTAATGTCCAGTTCTTAAATAAGTGATATTGCAAGTGTTAAATTTCTGTTATGAAAATTATAAAACAGTATTTTTATTTTATTAATGGTACTGTGAACATGAAAATACGACAAGCAACTAAAAAATAGCACCTTTTACCAGGAGGTTGTAGTAGAAAAACATATAAAAATTGTTAGATGTTAGACAGAAAGATATTTATAGAGAAATAGAGAAAATGAAAACAAAGTCCCATGTATGTAAACTTGATACATAATGTAATGTGGGACTAAAACAACAGTGAAAAAGAAATGGACATTGTGAAGGATTTCAATGCCTTCCCATTATGCAGTTTAATGTTTTGATAGTCAGTGGAGTTTAATATTGCAATATTTCTAGTGCCCCTGTGAACTATTTGTGGATACTTTTTATGAGCTAATTTTAAATGAATATCAGCAATGGGATAAAGCTTTTTCATTTGAACTGGATTTGTAAAAACAAAAAAAGCTTCCTGAGATAGTGTGGGTATGCTGAAAGCAGTACTGTACCGACATAGTCAAACTTTACACAACTCAAGTGATTTTTTTTTTTCTGTCACTGTGGCAAGGCTGTTCTAAAAGTCTCTATCAGTAATAGTGAAGTACTGCAATGGTTTGATCTCTTTGATATTCTGGAGAATGATTTTTCTTTTTTCATTGTCCTCATTTTAAGAGATGATGGAGCAATGAATAAAACAATAATTTATTGAGTATTCACACACTGTATGTATACTTTCATTATACATTTATAGAAGACCTATTGTTTGGTATTTTCTGCTGCAGGCTAGTCTTGTAAAAGAATAGTCTAGAATAGACTCACTCAGTGCATGTGTTGTCCATTTGCCTGTCAGCAATAGTTTTGACATTAAAAACAGAGAGTTTGAGTGACTGCTGGTCTGTCTTAAGGTATGGTAATGAGGCTAATTAGGAGAGATGAGAGCTGAACTGGATATGTGAAGGCAATTATCCGTGAAACTTTTGTCATGCTTTATCTTTATCAGATCTCTCTTTCTCTATTTTTGGCATTTGCCAGTGACACGCAGAATGGAAATACTTGAAGTGATACATATTTTAGAAAAGCAAAGTAAAGATAGAAGGCAGAAGGAAATTTATATGAGGACATCTCATTATAAAACTGTACAACTTATCATGGGTATTGTAGATCAGCGGGAAAAGACCTTGCCTGTTTTATTCTTGTCACTTGCATTTACATGAAGTAAAATCAATTGCTTTTTGTGATAGTGGGCTTACTAGACAACAACATCTCCCCTTTTCATTGCACATTGTTTTGTTTGTTCTTTTTATGTTATTACTAACTCCAGCAAGCATGTTATTAAACATACTTGAAAAAAAAAATTTAAAGAGCATGACAAGAGAATAAAAGTGCATTTAATAGTAATTAAAAAAAACCCTGAAATATTCTCATTTCTGTTTTCAGGAGGCTAGTGTGATTTACTTTCAGATTTTTTCTTACAATCTAGTACAAACTGATTTTAAAAGCAGCACTGAATAGAGCAAATGAAAACCATGTGTCACAAGTCTTGATGAATCAATGCATATAATCCTCAAAGAAAGAAGGTGATAAATGAAACTTGCACATTAATGAGACCATAACCAGGCTCAATTACTAGGCCTTTTTGAAGAGCCATAGTAACTTCACACATCTTTCTATGTTTGAGAGAAAAAATTACATCCTCTGAGCTGTCTACACACTCCTGCTTCTTACACTATGTCAAAAACAGTGTACCTGTAATCCATTTTTAAAGAGACCATAATGTTAAAGGAAAGCATATCTATATAAGACACACTGAATGAGTTTCTAAAGGAAAAAAATATTCATTGTAATTTAGATCATTTTACTTGGACATTTTATGTGAGTCTACCTGAATGCCTATAAAGTAATATTACAGACTTCAAGTCAAATTTGTCTTAGTAGTCCTCTCTTCTGAACTTGCTAACAGTATGGCAAGGAGTATAATGAATAGATGTGTAATAGAGATTAACATTTACTGCCCTAATATTTTTCCTAATAAGCAGCAGTTCTATTTCTCAGATTTTGTTTTGTAGTACATGTGTTAAAAGGTTTGAATTTGGTACTACCAACAACATTACACATGGCCAGAATGCCAGCTCAAAATACTTGAGGTTTATGATAATAATAATCCTAAATCTTAAATGAAGGGCTGAATTGTATTTTGTGTTTTTAATTTAATTTGTTTTTTGGAAAAAAATAAGGAAAGTTGCTCAGTCTCAAAACCATTGTCTGCTTGCTGCTGTGAGATCTCTGTGTTCTGTAAAGAGCACAGCAGAATATTGCTGCTATCAGTTGTCACTTCCTCTCTTTCCCCTGCATTGTTCATGCACACATATAAACACACAAAACCACCCCATTCTTTCTACACTGCAAAGACTGTAAAAGGAGGTTATTGCAGATTATAATTTGTAGCCATTAGTTTCTTTGATATCTTCTACTGAGCTTTAGTAAAAAGGTTACTGTTGCCTCCATGAGAGAGTTCAGAGAACTCCTCTTTCCGCTGGCTTTTATGTGATGGAGAAAGACAAAAAACCTTAGTCCACAGTCCGCAGGAATAATAGTATTATTGCTAATGTTAATGATGATTATGATAATAATAGTTATTGTTAATATTAATATTAATATTACTACTACTACTAATACTACTACTACTAATAATAATAATAGTAATAATAATAATAACAAATAAAAGGAACCAGAAAAACAAAAGACCCAAACCAAACTGACTTGGCAGTTTTCTGTGGAGCAGGAATAAGAGAGTGACCCCAGAAATGGTGCAAAAGCACTGCAAAAGCAGTGCTAGGGACAAAGGACTATGCGTGGCACCCTTTCTCACTGTGGAGTTCAAATTTGGTATTCACAATTATAAGGATCTGGAATACAGATTTGTGCAAGGGGGAAAACTGAAAACAATCTTTAGATCATTTATCTATTACCTATGAGCTTGGCTAAACAGACTCCTAATATGCATTCCTACTCCCTTCAGCTCCTCTGTTGACAGTCAGTTGTATTACGCCTGGCTGATCTTCAGGATAAATTTACAAAGAGAACAAATGTGACGGTCTCCAAGTGTCACTAGGAAGAGTATGCAAAATCTTGAGATCCAGTACCACAACTAAATAATCTGTAGAAGTAGTTTATATAGTTGCAGAAGCTAACAGGTTTTTTTTTAATTGTGTCTGGATGTCTTTACTATATTTTCATAAGCACCTGACATTGGTGGTATATAAACACTTAAAACATTTTATTATAGTACTGAGGCAACAGGTTACCTATGGTGTTTGCACCCAATAGGTTACTAATGAAGTGTCATTTCCCTGCCTTATTTGGTGTGTGTTGCAACCTTAATTATATTTCAATTTTAGAATAAGCTCTCAAAGTATTGTACAGGGATTTGGCCACACGACTTGCATTAACATTAATCAAAATCGCGTGTCTGAATTCCCACCATACTGCAGAGGTACCCTGGGATCCTTGCTGGGGATTGTGTGCAGGAGGTGCACATGCAATAGGTTTTACTACTGGCTTCCTCTTATTCTGAGTTGCAATCCTGTTCTTCATACCTGAAATAAGAGGTGGCAGGGAATACTGAAGCCCAGTGTTCACAGGCTGTGTCTGTGAGGTCAGTGACAATTCATATTTCCTCACTTTAATCCACATGAAGCAGTTTTGCTGAGACGCTGAGGTGGCAACTGTAATACAGAGAATCAGTCATGTGTTTTAGGGAGCTGTAGGATTTTGAGCCTGGGATTGCAAATCTGTTCAATAAAATACAGCTTCTTCAGCTCTGTCATCCTCTGTGTCAACCTAGGCTTTGTGAAAAAAGTGTGATTTACTTTTGTCAGTGATGTTCATGTTTCTAGAGTTTTGCAGTTTTCCATGCTTTCCTGTTTCTGGTTACAAAACAAAGTGTCAAGTATTACTCCTAAGAGGGGGGAGGTGTTTCAGCAGTTCTTGAAGTCCCAGTGGAGGCAGTGCCCGGAGCTCAGTGAGGAAGCCTGCTCAGAGATCCTCCTGACTAACTGAAGTAGGCTCCAGAGATTAGACTCGTTTTGGTGTAGTTGGCCATGGATTGAAAAGGGTTGGTGTTTTTTCCATACAGGTATTGTATCTGCTTTGGTCACTGGTGGTCACCCACTGAGAGACATTACACTATCATGCATTTAATTCCAGAATTTCTCACAGAAAAAAATAAAATTACATTTTCTGGTCCTCTTTAATACTCAAATGAAGTTTCCTCATTAAAAATAAATTCTAAAAAGGCTGTGTGTATTGCTCCAGTACCAAACTTAAGAGAGTTTCTGTCTGAGAATTGGAGTCAGTAAAACACAACTGTTTATAAGTTTATCATGGTTATAAGCTGTGTTTTTGCAGCTATGTCTTCTACTGGCTTCTTTGGAGTATCCTTAAGAGGAGGAAAAAATTAAATATGACTTTCCATGTCTAAACTAATCCCTGCATGGCATCAGAAGAAACCTCTAGGAGAAAAACTCCAAAGTTTCTTTGAATATCCTGTCTTGGAATTATGGATCCTGACTGATTAAAAAAGAGGAAAAAGATGTTTAATTTACTGGATTTGAAAGCAGTTACCTCATAAAATAAATAACAGCTTTCCATAATGCTTTTCCATTAATCCGTATATGTAATGCAAATAAATGAATAAGAAATTTCATGTCCTGAACCGTTTACAGTGATTCCACCACAAGACAGTTTCTATCTGTAGTGATGACTCATTGATTTGATGAAGCACCCCTATACTTATTTCAGAAAAATATAGTTCTGTCCTTTTTGCTGCCTGAGGCTCTAGCATTTAATAAAAACAGAACCTCAGGTATTTTCCTGATTTTTGTCTTAGGTCCAATCTTGGAAAAGCTTGTGGATATGCTTAACTTTACACAGGTGAACAGGCTCATGAAAATAAATTAGATCTCTCCCATGCTTAAAATGCATTGCAGCTTTTTTTTTTTTTTTTTTGTATAAGCAAAGCTTTTCTGTGCTGTTATAAAATTAATTTTTATACACTTATCACATTCAGAAGATTTTTTTGCTATGGATTCTGTTTTAAAATACCACTTTCAGAAATACAATGTTTCCACTGTTGCATTGGCTAGAAAAAGAGCAAATACATATCGTGACTTGTATGGCTCCAATGAAAGTACTAAAAAGATTTGCCTTAATCCTAGAATCCAGCTAAAACCCATTAAAATCATTAATGAACAAGCCAAGAGATACTGTGTAATGAAACAGTTAAAGTAGCACTTGTTTCCTGGCAATGATAGAAAGAATTTTTCATTTTTAAAAACCGTTTCAAAATCATCTTTCAATGTATAGTCCTTTTCAGTTTGCGTCTGTCTGCATCATAAGCGATCTTTTCACCCTCTTTTCAAAGCCATATGAAGCTTGAAATGAAAGATAATTAAAACAAATCTTGAGTAAACTATTTTGTGGAGATAGAAGTTTGATGGTTGAATATATAAAAAATTGTAACCAGATGTTGTGCAGAAGCCATAGTAGTTTAAAGATCATGAGCTTTTTCTTTTTTCTTTTTTTTTTGTATGAAGCAAAAATATTCTAATTGAAGTTGTCAGCAGGAGTGAGACTAATATGCCTGTATTTGATTAAATAATAGTTTATTTAACATGCAGTGTGGCCCAAAATTGGCTGAGACTAAAATAAAGAAACTTCTTAGTATAGTTTTTTGTATTTAAATAGTGTGAAAAGTAAACCTAGTTGATGTTAACATCTTTGCTTGATATTCCCAGCTATTATATTATTTGTCCACTTCTGTGGCTTATTGGAATGCTTTGCTATCCATTGCACACACATTTTCTTCCTATTCTCTTATTAAGTAGGTGCTTGATGGAAGAAATGGTAAAAGAAAGATGTGCAATAAAGCCTGGAATGTACTAGTTGATCAGACTTATTACTAAAATCTGTTAGAACTTAAGAGCATAACTCAAGCTTCATCTAACATTCCCTCTTTCAAGTGTGTGCTTTGCACAGAATCTCCAGCAGACACATTAAGAAATTTTCATGCATGAAAAGGGTTGCATGTTTTAAAAATACCAGAATATTGAACTATAAGAAGTAGATTTCCTGGCAGTTATTTACTCTATCCAGGATACCAGTGTTTAATGGATAAACTCAGAAGAGGTAGTGGCTAGGAGCCTTTACTAGGTGAATGCTAGATTTCTTATTCCTTTACTAATAAGCATAGTGATGTCTTCTGAAGTTACATGTTGAGATTTTTTTTGGTCTCTTTTTTGGTACTACTTTGCTGCTTAAATAACTGTGTAATCTTACGTGGTGCTGTGATAAACAAGGGGATACCCATCTTGCCTTCTGTGAGTAACCACTGTCGAAAATGGAGGAATTTCATTCTCACTCTGCTCTCTGTAGCTGTTTGGCCTTTTGCGTAAGAATGGGCTGTGTGACTCATGATCCACAGATTGCTCTGGATTCAAAAATGAGCCATAAAGTCGTGAGTTGCTTGGCTTATTGGTGGCATGTGTGTGTGTGTGTGCAAATCCATCCCACAGGAACACTTCAGAATGAGGGCTGGGATTAGGCATTTTTAAGGCTGACATATCTTTAAAATAGCTCATTCCAGTTGTTGTGTTGCCCAAAGTATGGTTTTCCAGTGTTACTTTTTTCCCTGCCACAGGAACAGCACCCTTTCAGAGCCCTCACCGGACCCTCTGGTCCCAGCAACTGATGGTACAGTCCTGCCCAGCTTCTTCCTGCCCCTTCCCCTCTGTTCCTGAGACTTCATCCAGTTCTTTGAGCAGTGCTGATCTCTCTCCTGCTCCTACAACCTGCCAGTAAATAGCAGACAAGACCAAATTTGTAGGGAGATTACAACATTGTGTAGGAAACTTGTATTCCATTACGAGGCCATTAATCAACTGAAACCTAGGAAAAATCACAGCCCTGGCTGTGCAGGCAGTCTGTGCTTCAGGACTGTCATTCCCGAAATGTAACATTGTGCAGGTCATCTTCAAGATTAGTCTACCATATCTGCTCTGGTTTTGCCACACGTATGCCAGGGCTCCAAAGGTAGATTGTATGGCTGTAGTAAAATCGGCCAAGAATTATCCTTACCATAGCAAAAAGCAAACTCAGTGCAGTCAGTTCTTAATCTTTCTTTTTTCTTCTTCTGTGTTGAAAACAGACTGGAAGCAAGTCAGGGCTAACTATGTAGATTTTCTACTGTCTTCTGTTTTCCTTGTACTTTATGCGATAGGTTAACTGCATATGAAGTAGGAGAGGATTTGCCTTTGATTTGGCAGTGGAAGAATCAGTTGCATAGCACTGATTTGTTGAGTGTTGTGGCTAAGTTGCTTAGCTTTGCACTGCTTACAGTAACTTCTGGAAGCTGTTCCCTCATTAACTCAGACTGTTATTAATAAAGGAAACGGGGCCTGGTATTTATATGCTAGGAATTATTTCTGGGAGGTATAATTCATTGGTAATTGCACCCTGATTTTGGAAAGATCTTTCCATATAAAAATCCATACATGTCACATCCCCTTACATGTGTGGGCATTATTTAGAAGAGCAGTACTTTCCCTGTGTCGTGCTCAGATTTACAGCCTGCTTTAGAGGGTGCAGGATGCTGGTCATAATCAGGTAGCGTTGGCAGCCATCTCAAAATCTCCTCAAAGGATCCCAAGGTTGTTACTGCATGAATCATTCAGTGTTCCCCACACCTTCCTCATCTTCCTGCTGATTTTACTATCAGGGTTTCACAGCCATGAAATTTCCAGTCATGTCCATTTCCATACGACCAGCCACTAAGGTGTGAAATCCTAGTGCATGACACAGAACCAAAAAATGTTTCCTATAAAATCTATGTAGGAAATAAAGGCCCTTCTCTTTTCAGTTCCTGAAAGGGCTTTTGGCAAAGATGCTGATGAAATGGAAGGTTATTTTTTTTCTCGTAGAAAAAAGGCATGTCATTATAAATGTACTCCTTTCTGGTGTATTTTTTCTGGTGTATTTTTCAGTCTCACTTCTGAAGATTCCAGTAGGTGATAAAGATAAAGAAAGATAGTGAAAACAATTTGACATTCGCTGTTAAATAAAACCTGTATTAAATTGAAAAGTGAATTCTTAAGAATGTCAGAGTTTTTGTTCTGTCAAGACAGGAGTGGCTATGAATGTAGACTTTTCACAAGTAGCAGCTATGATTTCATGCAGCATGTCTAAATTTAAAGGTTTCTTTTTATTTCAGATTTGTATATGTGGGCCTTCTGCAGGCTGGTTTCAAAATCAGATGAATTCTGATACTGGCAGGTGTAAGGTAAAAAGGAAACTGTTCCCTGATGTTTTCTATCTAAAGTCTGATAAATTGAGTTGTAGAATGGGACCAGTCAGTCCCTCTTTGAGTCCGTGTCCAAGATGTGCACGAGCGCATGAACACGTACAGGCAGCGCTGTGGTTTTTGCCTCACAGTTACATATGGATCAGCCACAGCCGCTTGGGAGCGAGGCTGCAGAGCTGTTACGCTGATGCCACTTCAGAAAGGAAGGAGAGGGCTTGTTTTACAAGGCATTTCTGCACAGTCAGCTTCATTTAAGAAGACTCCAAAGGATGTGAAAAATAAGGTAGCTGTGGGCTGGCAGGACAGTTTTTGCCATGCCTCTCCTTCAGGCGGTGCCTGATTTCTTGAAAGCCGTTTTTCAGTCCTTCACAGCGCTCTGAACTAACGCCTGAGTATGTGACAGGGTGGGTACATTTTGTCCTCGGCACGCAGAACTCCTGATGGAAAACCCCGCTATGTTATGTGTTTCTCTCTTATGGCTCTTGTCAGGCTTGTGCCATTTCAGAGAATGACTGCCCCCAGCAGTAAGCTGTCCCTTGTCACTTGCATTAGAAACAATTCCTTTGGTGAAATGCAGTCCGATTCCAACAATACAGATTTTGGAGCTGGTATCTTAAGCAATTTAAGAGCCACTTTCTTAACAGTAAGAGAAAAATTAGACTAGGGCTGCTGGAAGCACTGCTGTGCAGTAATAACAGTATTCTCTCTGGGCAGATGTGAATGAGCAGAGAAAGAACAGGAGGCATACCAGCTTCTAAGGCTGCAAAGGCAGAAGAGCCCCAAATCCTTCATGAATATTCCTAAGATAAATATTGTTTGGTATTTTTTGTTTGGTTTGGATTTTATTTTTATTATTTCCTAAAGGGTTTATTCTCGTAAAGGAAGAAAAAAAGAGGTTAAGTCAGTTTGGTTAATGAGGTTAATCTTGATTAACAGGGGATTCAGAGTATTCGTTATGACTTTACTTTTTTCTTGTGCTTTTACATGCCTCTACTGCCTGTATTATTGTATCAGAAAATACTTGGTTTTCTATTTTTTTTCATTTTTTTTTAACCCTGTGTTGTATCACATATTTTAAGGTCTCCAGTCATTGTGCTGTGGCTCTGTCTTCAATTCCATAAAATGTTTCCTATCAAACTAGGATACCATATGCCCATGTTGGCCTAAAATTCACAATGCATCATGTACCAGAAATAGAAGCTGGTAAAGATTCTTCAGAGATTGTGTTCACTTGTTCCAAAGACCTGGTTTGTTTATGGAAGGGGATGCTTGCAGTACATAAGCACTATTTAAGGAGAAATGTCTCTAAAATGTAGAACAGTTGTTCTCTTCTTCTCATCTTAATGGTATTTTTTAAAGAAAGCTATATAACACCGTATGTTGAGTCTCATTTACAAGTAGGCTTTAGGATCTTTATAGGAAAGAGCAAGCAGTGAAATATTTTTGCAAAAGCTACTTTAGATACTTTACAATGTTTATTGTAAACATTCTGAAATTATTTACAGTGGAATTTGAAAGTAGGTTTCTCCATTTTTAATATCTGTGCCGTTTGTGATCTATAAAGTTTTGTCTGGTCTATTGTAATTAATACTTTAATAGCCTTGAAATTTAAAATACTTTCTGTTGCAATGCAAATGAATAGCAGTTAAGTCTAAAATGGATAGAAATTATTAGAACAGAAGAGTTCTAATCTAAGCAATCTAGAGCCTCTCACTGAAGAAAGCTTCACAGAATAGTTGAAGCTGGGAGGCAGCTCTGGAGGTCATCTAATCCAACCCCAATGCCTAGAGGAAGATCAGCCAGCACATGGTGCTAAGCTCTGTGTCCTGTCAGTTTGGAGTTTCTCTAAGGACAGACACTCCACAGCCTCTCCAGGCAACCTGCTCTTGTGTTCAACAATCCTCACAATAACGAAGATTTTCCATTATGTTCACATGAAATTTCCTGTATTTCAGTTTGTGCCTTTGCCTCTTGTCCTCTCATGGAGTACCACTGAGAAGAGATGGCTCTGTCTCTTCCTTCCCCCATCAGGTACATACTGATAAGATCCCCCTGAGCCTTCTCCTTTAGGTTGCACAGTCACAGCTCTCAGGCTCTCCTTGTATGATAGAAGACTGTGTCCCTTTAGCATTTTTGTGGCACTTGACTGGACTCTCTCTGATACATCCATGTATTTCTTGTACTTGGGAGCCCAGAACTGGACGCAGTGCTCCAGGTGTGGCCTCACCTGGCCACAGGTGCTGAGCAAAATGAAGGATCACCTTCCCTGACCTGCTGGCAGTGCTTTGCACAGTGCAACCTGGGAGGCTCTAGACAATTTGAGATGGGTTCGCTTTTAAAAAATACAGAGGTGGTATCGTCTTTTGTCTATCCCGAGTTACTTCCTTAGGTAGGTGTTGGAGGTGATCACAGCTCTAGTTCATTCTTATTTCCTAAAGCTATCAAAAAGGAAGCCACCAAGTGTTTTTGCTGAAACTGTGATTACAGGATGGACTAAGATGATTATGTTAGAACCAACTACCTAGACACAGACTCTGGCATATTGTCTTTTTATCTGGAAGTGTTTGGAATGGATTGGATTAGATGAAAATGTCCATTATAAAAAGGCCACTAATTTTCATTATTTACCACACCGTGGTGTCTGGGATACCACAGTTTCTCCCTAAGCTCACAATAGGAAATAACTATGGTAATTGTGTGGTATGGGTTGGCAAATGTTGATTTTTCTGAATGGAAATCGTTCTAGCAACAGCACGTAACAAGACCTGCAATAAGACTGCAGTCCTAAGTGTATTGAAAATAAAAGGTGGACATAGTCTGCTTTGTATCCTACACTAGGAACAGCTTTCTCACGGGGACTGCATGAGACTCAAATTATAGTTATTTCAGTTCTTGAACAAGTATAAGTATGAGAGCTATAGCTGCCCATGTGAAACATTTTCTCATTACATTTTTTCTTTAAATAAAATTAATGGTCCTAAGGGGAATTTTTTTAAAGTACAAGTAACAGGTAAATTTTACCTCACCGATTTTCACCAAGGAGTAGACACCTAATTGACATTTCCTCTCTGAGTCTTGAAGACTTCTATGAAAACTTCAGATCCTAATTTTGTGACTTTGAATTAAAAGTTATTCTTCCAGTGTAGTTTCCAGATTTGGGGTGCAAATTTGGAAGGATGTATGTGATCAAAAGTCAGTGGGACTGAGGCTTCTAAGACTCTTAATGGCCTTTGAAATTTTTACCCCTGAGGAGCCTTTCCCCTGCTGATTTTGGCAGCCCTCAGCCAAAATCTACAAATGAGAGTTCCTCTTCTCAGATGCTGGCTTTCTGAGCTATTTTCTGTATAAATAGAGATCACGTGGGCTTTAATAAGGTCAGGGAATGTTTTTTAAATGTCTGTGATTTTTTTTTCCCTCAAAACTTAATTTTGCCCATCTGATTTCTGTGGAAGTGGGAACAGATGCCAGAAGCTGAGAACTCCAGCAGCTTTGTGCTCACGCTTGCAGCAGAGCACTTGTGGGATTGGGACCCTCAATTACTATCACATGTAGAGTTACATACTGGCTCGTAGCTGAGATCTGCAAAAGCAGTCTGCTGCTTGTGCCATGTCAGAGCCGTGGTGTTAAAGGAAATACGGACGGAGCTCTGCTCCAGTTTTGTCTGTTCATTTAATGAGTAAGATTGCTTCATGAAAGAAGGGGTACATGGAGTGCCTTCTTGAGCATAAATCCTCTGGTATTGATGACTAATTTTAAGCACCTAATTCCATGCTTAGGCACCACTGTAAATCTCAGAAAGTCAGTTAGTTTATAGCAAAGTCTGACTATTGATTTAGATTCCCTGTTTGAGACAGCAAAGGTTTGGTAGTTTTGCTTTGTGCCAAGGAGTAAAAGAGTCTGAGGCATTTCCAGTTTTCCCGATGTCGCTTTCAGCAAGCTTAGTTCTGAGGATACTACTTTTAGCCAGTTTCTGATCGGAAGAGTAGCCTAATTTTGTACATTTTAGACCATTTTATATTGTGTTTCTAATTTGAAACTAAAATGCAAAAGACTCATAACAACTTCGGTTTGTTCTATTAGAAAAGCTGAGTTTGTTTGGAAGCACATGGTGTTTGGGAAGGAGCAGTGGTCACTCTGTGCAGGCACTGAGGTTTCAAGCAGCCGTTCAGCATCAGAGCTGCTGCATGAATCTTTTGCAGCGAAGTGCAAGCAGAGAAAGGGGTTCTGGGGCCAGGATCACGGTTCCCAAACCAGGCTCCCTCTATCATGCTTAGGTACATTAATATGTCTACTTAACCATTTTTTGCAGATAATATTACTACTACTCCTAAATTACACTTCTTTTTTAATCTTACTTTAGAATGCTGCACATAAATACTGTTTTAATATTGTCTGAGTGGTCAAGCTGATTTAGAAAAGTGCGAAGTTGTTTATCCAGCAACTTGGGAATTTTTACAGCAGTACTTAAAAAGGATTGATAAAACCTGTTGCAAGACTGACTCCATAATTCTGGTGAAGGTGCTAAGAGATGCTGCTGGCATCTTTTTAGATTTAGTGTTAGATAAAATGTGAAAAGATAACAGGACTCAAATTTAGGCAGATTGTAGTTTAAAGAGTGGTGAGCACACCTCAACAAAGATAATGCATTACCTTGAGCCGATGTAGAGAAGGAAAGGAGAAAAATGGTGCCTACATGGAGGGGAAACAAAGACAATCAGGGCTTTCTTCTTGAGCAGCTGCAGCCAGTTCCACTAATGGAAGTGCAAGAGCAGAAACTGGCAGCACAAGGTATGCGTTCGTTTTTACAGATGGCAATGCAGACAAGTTGGTAATTGAGAAGGAAGTGGTGTACGTGAGCTGTTTGACGGGGGACAGCCCATTACAGTACTTTCCTGTGTAATTGACTCGGTGAATTATTGGAGGCAGAATTTCTATTCCTCTTGAATAGGTTTCAGTTGCTACAAAGTGACATCATTCTTGTGCGGGAAATGCAGGTTTTCAGGTTGCTTTTTGCTGTTTGCTATTGGTCTTAATAAAACCTTAAAATAAAATTTTGGGTTGCCTCCATGGAAATCTTTGTCATGCTGCTGATACTCAGCGGCAAAATACAGCAGAAGTGAGCCTATACTGTAGTGTGCTGGCTGCTTTGAGGCACTGGAAGAGATTTAATGGCGGTCACCTTGTGCAAATTGAAGGCTAAGACCATAAAAATACATTATATCCAGTAAAAGACATTTGAAGGCAACTGCTTTATAAAAAATCATACTTTGTGTGAAATGATTAAATAAATATTTAGCTCTTTTTAAACCAGACTAACGTATAGCTAATCAGAAAATATTTCTCATTGTTCATTACAAATGCCTCATAGAATAAATGTGGTATAAATATATAAATAATAATACACATTAAAAAAAAAGTGTATCTGTTTAGTTGTTGTGTACGTATTTGGCCTGTCAGAAGATCACATGCATTTTTAACACACTGTGTTTACAAATTAACTGCCACTAACTGTGACAAGGAAATCTTGCCATCAGAAAAAGTTTTATTATTTCATGTTTCTGCCACTGCAGATCTTGAGGGGGAAACTATGAAATTGCCTTCTGTAACTGTTTGGATTGACAAGGAGATATGATTTGAACTACCTGATTTTCACTGATAAATGCTGATAAATGAAAAATTAGTAAGTCAGTGTAAAGTGTGTTGTGATTATTTAAGTGATCCTATAGTTGCATATGGCTATTAACAGAAGATGAAAGCGATGGTAAATTCCTGAGTGTGGAGCTCAGGCTCTGGCTCAAGGTGGTGTCCAAAGCCAGGTCCCTTCCTGCACAGTGGCAAGGGTTGAGTCAGCCGTAACTTGAGGGAGGACGTAAAGGTGAGGAGGTGATGGCGGTGAAGAGTTCCAGCAAGTGATTTACTGGCTTCTTTTCATAGCTCTGTTTTTCTTAATTTAGTAATTTATTTTGATCAGTCATTGTTTTACTTCAGTACAAATCATCCTAAACTAGTATCTTACTTAACCATTCTTGCGTGACACTACACAAAAAGACTGTAGTTTGCTGTCTGGTTTTTGGGGTGGAGTTGGGGAGATTTTTGAGTAGTGAATGCTGCTGTCTCTAAGGTAGCTTTACAAAATACATCTTCAAATGCTGGGACAAAAACTACTCATCTTCATTTTTGTCACTGTTAAAAAAATAATTGCAGTTTACATGAACTTTTAAATATTTACTCTCCCTACGGGATCATGGGTAGGATTCTGAAAGGCTGCACTAGCAGTAATGTTTAATTTACTGTCTGGGCTTTTTCTCTCTCTAAAACCCCCTTGATTCCTCTCATTAAAAGTTTATGATACAGCATATATCATAAAAAGATGCTGTCACGATACAGTATTAAAAATTCCACTAAACTTTCTATATTAATTAAGTGTGTAATTTTGACTTTACTTTTTGGCATTTTTACTTTCTTTTTACCTTGTCTTTCCTAATGTCTTTCTTATGTCTCTTTCAAATACAGCTGTTTAATGCAATTGTTCTTGAAAATGTCTTAGATAAAGAGTTTGGATTTGGCACATTAAGTTGACATAGAGGCATCTGTTAACTCATACTTAAGGTTGAAAACAACTTTCACTTCAATACTCTGCTTTTTGTTGTTCAGTTTTTCACTTCTGGGACAAAAATTTGCTGTGTCTGGTATATTCCCAAAAGCTGTTGAGGTTATAAAGGGAAGGAAACCTCAATGAGCTTCTCTTTAATTTAGACATAGTTACATCAAAAGCAACTAATTTTTTAAAATGTGAAACTTCACAGAAACATAGTTGTGTCTGTTTTCACAGTAGAGAGAGAAAGCAGTTTTGATTAAAAACATTCAGAAAGGTCTGAGTGCCTTTGCGACCATAAGAAATGAGGTCTTAAGGATGCCTTTCTCATCCTAATCAGAAGAAAGTAGTGCTTACTCCAGCATCCAGATGCTGTCCTTCTGCCCAGGTTTTAAACTTTAATTTAAACCTCACCAAAACTCAAGATAATCAAATACTTGCTTATGTACGGAAAACAAAGCAGGAATGACATAGCAGGTGTGGAACAAGAAACTCCAAATTACGGCAGTGTAAACTCAACAAAGACAGATGCAATTACGAGTGCACTGTGTGGTAGCAGCCCAATGAGACCAGCTGCTTAAAATTGTTGCTCTCCTCAGCAAGTCACCTGGCTCATACTGAGCATGTGTGCAGGTTTCCTGGAGTTCTCTTTTTGGACCTCCCGTGTTGCAGGAGAGCATCCAGAGCCGGCGTTTTGCCTTTTTTCAGTGAGGCATATATGGTTGTGTTCCCTGACTTCATAATTGGAAGTAGGTCAGGCACATGCTCATTCCTGGGCAACTTATGATTTCACTGCACCTCGTGTTCCGGAGCCATGATTAACAGTGCTCTGCTTCTGGCATGTTAGAGAGGCCAGAGATGGTAAAAAATCCACTCAGTCCTCATCATATCATCGTTTTGTGTTGGGGAAGTGAAAGTAATCAGCAATAAGACAAGCTTTGTTCTGTCCATAACAAAGAGGGTGATGTAAGAAAAATCCTTGGCTGCTGCTTGTGGAGCCTATTTGAGTTTCTAAAAGCATCTTCTGGCAGAAATTTTGAAAACAGGATGTATTTGGCACTAGCAGAGTGTCAGGCACCATTGCTTAGTCTAGCTAGCTAAAAAGTCACAGTTCCTGAGCAGTGTTTTTGGCTGTGCTCTTACAGGATGTATTTTGCTACACGAGCTTCCACTGAAAAATACCCTGAAAGTTCAGTACATTATGAAATATTTTTGTATAATGTGGAATATAAGTATTCTTCTGCATGGCTACAAAGTTTGGAATCATGTGAACTGTAGAGTCAATCCCTTAAAATCGAAAGCAGTTTTTATGAAGAAGGGCCTAGCAAGACACCTGAGTAAATCTCTTGTTATCATATTCTCTGCTGGTTTATTGCTTAGCAGAAAGGACTACTAATAATTGCCTCGTTTCAGTGAAGTGTTGGTAACTAGTGAAAATCATCTAAGGAGTTAAAAAAAAATTAGGCATTCTGGCTTGACGCTGTATATACCAAGTTTCAGACTTGTTCAATTTGAAATGGTCAAGATATGAAACCATAAAAAATGTGAGTAAATACTCTGCATATCAAGGGTTGTTATGCAATTACATGCTTTCATCATGGTTCTTACTGAGGGAAAACAGTCAATAGAGAGGTTTGCGAGACATATTCAGTGAATAATTACAAATTTTCATAACTTAGATACATAAAAATAATAATCCACTTGTTCCTTTGCTACTTCTACACTAAAATGTGTGCATACTTTTATTTTCCCCAGAGCAAAGCCACTCTGACTGTAGATTTGTTAGAAAGTTATCTGAAAAACTTGAAATCTCCTCTCCGCCCACCCCCCAGTTTGGCCAATCTCCAAATTATAAACAGCTGAACTGATTTAAATAAAGTTTTCAGTACCAAGAAAGGAAAAAAAAAAAAAAAAGTTACATCTGGGCTGACAAAAACATACGCCAAGTTTCAGCCTAATGTGATTTGAGACAACTGTGATATTAAACGCCCAGACCTCGATACTGGAATGGAAATAGAGACAGGCTTTTCTCTGCACTGGCCCCTTCATGATTTGGGATTGTAATGTAGTGGCTGTAAGGCCTCAGATGACTAAAACTTGACTTAGTAGATACATATTTTAGTTATTTAGACCCTTTTGGCTTATTCTTCCAAGGATGTACATGACATTTTCAGTGATAACTCCAGAAAGTGCTAGTGGCATTGATCACAGACTGAAACCTTTTTATCTGTGGCTCAGACTCTCTCATGACTAGTCATGTTGACCTACATTTACTATGCTGATTTAAGAAATTAACTGTGGTAGGATCACATTAGAAGGCGAGCAAAAGTTCTCTAACATACTTCTTGAGGATGGTAGTGGTGGTGCTTAGCAGAGCACTTGAGCCCATGGCTGGGTTTTATGGGGGCTGTGGCCCATAGCTGCTGCACTGGCTTTGCTGGATTTGAGCTCAAGTGCCTGTTTCTTTGCAAGACTACCCAGAAAAGCAGCAATATTGGCCAATATTATTGATGAGTTCAAGTGATGAGTATGCAGAGCCAAACAGACCCTTGCAGAAGTACCATCACTAACAGTAAAATTGCTAATGAACATTTAGCAACAAAAAAATTTAAATAATTTCTGCTGACCAATAACTTAAAAAACTTGGTATATGAGAAGTAAAGGCCTAGGTTTTTGAGTTTTTTTCTTTTTAAGAAACTTTATTTGTTTAAGAAAATAGGGTTGCTACATTGTAGGCTTTTAAAAAAGACCTCCAATTTTTTTATTCCAGACATGAAAATTTCTGAGGCGTATGTTGACAGGCAGGTCCATTCTGTGGTTAGTAGCATCTGAGTCAAGAATCTTTAGTCCAATTCTGCCATAGTCCTGTTTTGTGCCAGGAAATCCATTCTAAAGCTGTGTGTTCCCACTATAAATATGTGTTTTGTAACCAAAATGCTCAACAAAGTAGCATTTAAGTTTTTTCCAGAGATGTTTCAATTATTCATTTATTAGTATGTGTAAGCTATGTTCAAATACTTTAATACTGAAATAATCAATGTTGATTATCCTGTAAGGTCCTTAAATAATACAGAAATAGGAGAAGGTAAAGAAAGATAAGGTGCAACACTTAGAACAGCACAAAAGAGGAATTTACATACCTTGCATTAAATTTAGGGAAGGATGTTTAGCTGGACTACTTGAAAATTTAAACAGATAAATATTTGTAAGTAGTGAATAAGCAGAGGTATAGAATTTCAATACAAACAGCTACTGCTATGTATTTTGTAGGTTTTTGTCAGCTGTAGTCATTGTATGATTTCACTGCAACTAAAACCCAGTGTGAATGAGATCTTTCTTTAGAAAAGAGAGAAAAAATGAGTTGCTTTTGTCAATGTTTTATAGATATACTAGCTCCAAATTTCTGTGTAACTTTACCTTCTGTCCCTCTTCAGGTGTGTAGAAATGGAACATACAAACTAGAATGCTCTCTCTATATTTTAATAGTCTTCCATGACTTTGTAGAGGGTATTTCCCAAACTCAGGGAACACAAACAGGAATAAAACGGTGGAAAGACTGACTCAGATTAAGACTCCACTTGGTTAATAAACCACACCAAGAAACTATAGGCCAGCATACAAGAAGTAGGAATGAAAAGAAACAGTTCTGCAGTTGTAGCTGAATCCTGGCCATATAGAGTCATTTCCGCTTGGAAACTTCTCACCCTCCATGTGGACCAAATTGGGATTAGTGTAGCGAGGCTTTTATTGTACTCTGATGGAAAATATTTCAGCAGCCAGGTGAAGCTGGTTGAGGAGATCCAGCCACTGAAAGAATTGGGACCTTCAATGTACTTGTAGATGAGCATACCTTTCCGGGGCTTATATGCACAACTAGTTAGATGTTTGCTGAAGGACATCAACTACCATTTAGTTCTCCCCTTAGCTACATTGAAAAAAATGTCATATACTACTGCATCTGATTTAAGAGACAAAATAGGGGATGATGTACGGGGGTGAGAGAGGGATTATCTTGATAACGATCTTGATTTTATTGTATCACTTTAAAGTACCACAACCTGCTCTACAAATGAAATTGTGTTCTTGGTTTAAAAGGGCAATTGTTAGCCTGACTTTGTGCTCACTAAAAACATTTCCCCAATCTTGTTAAATTATTGCACTCATTTCAGATTTTTATGGCTGTGCAGCTTACCAGCTCTCATTTCTTTACGTTTCATTCATTTTCCTTGTATTGATGATTAATGGAGGATGTCGAACGTTAGAGTGAGCAGGCATCAGCAAATGCAAGATCATAATTAGTTTAGCTGACGAGGGCCTCTGATAGCACTTGCATCTGGATGGAAAAATTACCCTATAGGGAACTGGCTGCTCACCAGGTCTTTTTAGTGATACATTGTGAAACACCCGATGAATCAAATGCCCTTTCAATGCCAAGAAAGTGTTCCAGTCTTGAAGCCAAAATTATGTCTGCAGAAAGCTTTCCATTTGAAATGTATCAGAGTACAATTATAACCATTGTATTTTTTTGGCATGAACACCAGTCTTCTTCAGTATGAACTAAAGTTAAATAAATTACCTAAATTTTATGAAACCCTGAAATTTTTACTTATAGTGTTAGTAATTTTTAATTTATAATAAAATTAGTTTTCACCCATACTGTTTTCCCTGTACTCACTCATTCTTATCTTAGTTGGTGAAGGTTTCTTACTGATCGTTTTTCCCTTTGCAAAAAGGGAACAGAGTTAAAATTCAGATTTTCTTTTCAGCAAAAGAATTCCATTTCCTGCTTATTAGTATTTGGGCCCACAAACACAGCCTGACTTTTGTTTAAATGAGAAGTTTAATGAAATCATTATGCCATAGAAAAAATTTAATGAGCAATACTCATAAACATGCCTACTTTTAAATATTCCTGGATCATTATGAAAGCTGATGAATGCACAGCTCAGTCTGGTTAAAATCAATTTGTATTTAGGGAAGCTTTACTGTGCCCTTCTTCACCTGACTAAAATAAAATAAATAAATCTATCTGTCAATGAGACAGTGTTTTCTGGGACTTCATTTGAAGTTCAGAAGAGGTCTCATTCAAGAATATTGTACTTTTATTTGTTCATAGTGGACTGCAGGAATACATGGTAGCTTATACTGATTTCAGAAATAAGTGGAAAATACAATATCATGTATTCAAATATAATCTCTGTTAAAGGAATTAGTATGAGACAGGTACAAACTGTAATTAATTGTCTGGTAGTGTTTCAGAATTCTTGTTACCAATCACATTTTTAAATAAAGCTAGCTAAAAAGAAATAATCCGTTGTGAAACCAGGAGAGTTTACAGAATGTTCTGTCAGCTTCCAAGGGTTTTTTTTCAGAATTTGCTGTTTAGAAACCATCATTAAATGCACAAAACCTGAAGTTCAAAAAGTTAAAGTTGTTATTCTGAAAAGGCTTTGGTGTTTCACACACCTCATCCATCACTCTGGGGTTAATTATAATGAAAATCAGTGGTGCCTATTAAGCACAATTGAACCTGACCTCATTATGGGCAGTGTGGTTTTATACTGTCATTGTTGCCAGTCTAGAGACAAAACTCCTGTGTTGATTTGTCCTAACTCCACAGCTCATGTGACTCACCTCTGACCTGTTTTTTTTCCCTTTTTCTTCCCTATTTCAGAGACGTAGAGGCTCGGGTGTTTTCTGTGCCAATTGCCTGACCACAAAGACCTCTCTCTGGCGGAAGAATGCAAATGGTGGATATGTATGCAACGCGTGTGGCCTCTACCAGAAGCTCCACTCGGTAGGAAGAACTTACCAGTTTGTTCAGTAGGAAAAAGAGCTGCACTGCTAAGCCTGGGCAGCTGTGGTTGTGCCTGGTTGTGTGATTAGTACCTCTCCCTGGCTTGCAGTTAATTTCCTAACAGGGTTTTGCAGAATGGTCACTTTGGGATCAGTTGTGATTCATTATGAAGCAGTCTGGGATGCTGTGAGTAGATGTGTTTGAGATCACCAGTGATGCATTTAATTATTTTGATACAAAATAAGGGGAAAATAATTTCTTTTCTGGGAATTACTTTTCAAGGCATATGATATATTGTGATGAAAGCTCTCTAAATTCTAGAGTCCCAGAAAAACCACGATTCTTGAAATTAGACATCACATCTATATTAAAATATCTCTTGAAACAGTTTTTGTATACTTTGATATCTCTTACCTCCTTTATTCTTGATAGTAAATTTCCTGGAGATATGGGGAGGTGGAATTTTGTGTTCTTTTTTCTACAGTTCTCAAAGTCGGCTGGAAGATAAATATCTCAGCAAGGAAGCTATTCACTTGAAGGCACTCATCACTTGGTGAGGGGAAGATTCACCATCCCTCAGGATCAGTCAGGGAATAAATAATAATCATGGTCTGTCTATATTGCTTTTCATCTTATTGACACTTGACTTGATCCTGAAAGATGTTGAATGCTCTGGTCCAGGTCCAGGAAAGCCATGCTGAAGTGTTTCCTTGGATCAGTGCCAAAATGCCTGGAATCTTTTAGGTTAAGACCCACTGGTTAAATATTATCCTTGCTCTCTTTAATGGGCACACATAGGAGAGTCAGGTGACTAATTAATTAATTTTTACAACATTCCTGTGAAATTAAAAAGTGTTACTATTATTCAGAAATGGAAACCGAGGCAGTCTTTGGGAGTTTGCCAGGGCAGTGTATCAGATCAGGCTTAGAGCGTAACTCAGAAATAAATGTGGTGACTAAGAGTGTGCATTTTTTAAAATGTTTTGCAGAAATTAAATTTGAAATGTAAGCTTCTCAACGGTCTTGTCTACTGCCCTTGCAATAATCCTGTTTACGCAGCATCCTGCCAAACCAGCCTACTTACTAGAACAACATAAAAATTAAAATTTCCAAAAGCAGCATGACCATTACCAGTCTGAAGGGTTGGCTCTGTTTGCCATATGTGTTATTCTGGGGTCACTCACTGTTTTTAAGGCCCAGAATAGCCTAGTTAGGCCAGTAATATCTAAGAAGATGAACTAATCCATGGTCTTGGCCAGCATCTTGGCTGGGTCTTGCTCCAGGTATCATCTTCTAGACACCTCTCAAAGTTGTAGATAGAATATCTAATTTAAGGAAACTGATCAGTGCTGAACATCCACAAAGATTTTAAGAAGGACAGTTTGGCTTTTTTATTTGAGTCTGGTTATTTGTAGAAATTCCATCTGCAGACTCTATTTTCCCTTTTTTAAGTATACTTTTCTCAGCTGTAGTGTTGGATCTTACCATGATTTGCAGCATTACTTTTTGCATAGATAAAAGCTACAAGAATCAGTTTTGAATTCAAGCACAACTTGGATCATCCTTATGAACCAGTAGGAATGAACCAGTGCACTTCCAGCAATATTTATTAGAAATACAGTGTCAAAGTTTGTTTTATGCATTGCAAAAGGAAGAAGCTGGCCCTATCTCTAAGCTCCACTGTTTAAGCGTGGCAATAAGCTGCCATTCAGCAGACATTTGACATTAATATCTTCAATTGAACTTTGACCTAACAAATGAAAAGAATTTAATTAAGCCTTACTCTGCTGTGGTATGATAGAAACTCCTTTATAAGTAGGAGTCTGAAATAATCCAACAAATCTCTCCTTTGGGACACTTTTTGAGACACTCCCATGGAAAGGGATGCTCTTTAGATGGACACCAGAAAGGTGAAAGTTTCTTTTATCTGTCTGCCTGTCTGTTCAGGAAAAATTGCACTAAATGTCATGTATTGGACACATGGTTTTGAATTAAGGGGTCCAGGATGATGCAGTTATTAGGGAAATGTCCAAAACTATAAAAAAACAAGTGAGTAGAATTTACCTCTCTAAGACCCCTGTTCATCTAAATTGTACTACACTGCTGAGTAAAACTTACCTGTAGTAGTTTGCACATTTCTTAGCTGCCTTTTGATTGGATTATTACTGTCTAGGACTACCATCCTTATTATTGCAAGCCTAAGATCCCCTTTTCACTTTCACAGAATCATAGAATCACAGAATTTCTAGGTTGGAAGAGACCTTTAAGATCATCGAGTCCAACCCATGTTCCAAGACCTCAACTAGATCATGACACCAAGTGCCACGTCCAGTCTTTTTTTAAACACATCCAGGGATGGTGACTCCACCACCTCCCTGGGCAGATGATTCCAGTATTTGACCACTCTTTCTGTGAAAAACTTCCTCCTTAATGCTAGCCTGTATCTCCCTTGGCGCAGCTTGAGACTGTGTCCTCTTGTTCTGTCTGTTGTTGTCCGGAGGAAGAGACCGACCCCCAGCTCACCACAGCCACCCTTCCTTTAATAAGAAGAAAAATCTCTGATCTATCAGATACTACTAGGTGATAGTGACTGACAAATGTTAACATACTAGTGATTTTTGCTACAAGTAGCATTTTCTATTTCTATTATACCCTTGAATAATTTTTCAGTGTGTTTTCAAAAAATTTCCATCTATCTAAGGGGTAATTGACATTAAACTTGCCACGTTTTTCACATTTCTCTCCTTTAATGCAAATATGTTTAAAAAGTGTAATTATAATCCGAGTCAATTATTAAAATACTTTTAGTGAAGAAATGCATCTTACTGCAAACATATACAGAATATTCACATTTGCTGTCTCTCCAGTGTCATGAATTTGACCATTATTATTGTTTTGCTGTCCTTCATTTTTAAATAGCTTGACTTTGGTCATGGAACACTACATTTTGTTCCATTGTGATTCCTTGACAACATCCTTGGACTAATTCAGTGAAGAATTGCAGCATATTCTAGGATTAGTCTAGAGGAGGCTCCACTTTCCCATGGAATTTGAGAGATCTAAGCACAATAATTTATTGAAACATTCGTTGAATTTTTTGGGGTTTTTTTTCAGTTGCTCATATTATTGAAGTGGGGAGAGTGCCAGTTGATACAGAGATGGCAGAAATATTTGTGATCATCTTCAATATATTATGTCTAACATATAATTAAGGATCTGACATAGGCCATTTTAAAAGTAAAGTTCTGGTAATGTTTCTACTATATTCTAAATTTAATGCCCCACTGAAAATCAAAAAGTGACATTAAAATTTTCCACTTGCCTTGGCTGTATTTGTAACCAAATACAGGATATTTTTATCTGCACTTTACTATTTCAAATAAGGAAAATTAGTTGATTTACACCACTAAAGAGTACATTTTAATCATCTAAGGTCTGGTTTAATCAGATGAGCACAGTCTGAAGAGTTGGCAAGCTGAAAAATTTAAAGTTGAACCTACAATAACTTTGAATAGCTGGATCAAGTAAATATATGAGGGTTCCTAATCTCAGTAGGAAGATGTTTCTTTCAACTACTTCCATAATCAGGCTTCCTACCTGTAGCATGAAGAATAAGACTAAAAGTATTTCCAAAATATTGGAGGGTTGTCTGGAAGCCATATAAAAATGGTCTGTAGTGTTTGGCATTTAATAAGAGCAACAACATTGTAAGATCTCACAGGGTATCTGAGTTACCATTGTCATAAAAAGGCAAGGAGATTATACAGACCTTATAATAAAAAGTATATGTCTATGCATATTAATTTGCTATTCATTGGTCAAACTATAATCTTTATCTAAATAGAATTTACATAGAAAATATTGTATTTTTTAACATAATTTTGTCTCAACTTTGATCTGTGTGAGGAGGCTGGTTCAGGTGCTGTTTTTCTGCCAAGTTTAAATTTCTCTTATTACAAATTTAAATCAAAGTGTGTATATACTTCTGATTCAGTATTTTATCAGAAAGTAAAATCTTAAAAAATAGCTGCACTGTCTAAAATGTAATTAACCATTAAGAGTACGCCAACTGCAGGAAAATAAATAACTGAAAGGAGAGGAATATGGCAACTCAAAAAAGAGACTAAATCTCTGCAAATAATAGAATGGGTGTTCTTCCAGCTCTGGATGTTTTCATATTAACTGGAAGTTATGAATATATTAAAAATTTAGTTACATTCCAGGTACAGATTACTTTATATATTGACTATAAGCCAAAATTAAATCTGCTTTTAAAAACAATGTTAAAATTTCCAAATAAACATATGAGTAGAATAGTGGGGCAAGGGGCACTTTTCTGGCCTCCAACCAAAATGGGATTATGTGCCTTTGGGAAGAAAAATGTCAGCTGCCAACACACCAAACTGAATGACTTTTAGGTAGTTTTTGTTGCTCTACCATCTGCCCAGTAGAGAAACATACTGATGGTGCAGCACCATTTTTCACTCAGATACTATTGCTTTTTTATTGGGGAGCCTTTAAAGGAAACCTAACTGCTGTCCTTCCTTGTACCATTTTTTTTCCACACAAAGATATTTTCACTTCTTTTATAAAAAGGCCACTTAACATGAGCTGTTGTGGAGTAGTAGCAAATGGAAACAGAAGGCCCCACTTGGTTCTTCCCTCTGCCTCTTTGTGATGCTTATTTCTATACAGATCTCTTTTGCCCCATGCCTTCTCTCCCTCATGACTTAGTAGCACATCAGTAACTCTTAGAAAGCGATGCAGTTGGGGTGAAGGAGGGGGAGCTGATAACAAAGAAGAGGTAGACCTTTTGGTGCATAGTTTCCCTGGGCTTTCTTCTCCATCTTTCTTAGTCCCTTTCTGGCCACCATCTGCCCACTCCGCACACAGTGGACCTGCAGCCCTTTTGCTATGGGACAGCAGTGGTGGTCAGCAAGCCCTTTGTGTGCTTGTGTTTTCTGTCCATGTCAGAGCAGGGTGAGTATGAAGGTAAGTTCTTGTCCCGTTGGGAGCTGTGCGAACCCCTGCCCGAGAGCAGCTCTGGTGGCATGGTGCACAGAACAGCACTAGTGTATAGGGCCTTGCATCTCCTGCCTCACCCCCAGCTCTCAGCACCCACTTTCAACATGTCTCCCCCAGAAATTTTTAGGAGTAAGAGGTAATAAATGGTTTGACAGCTTGGATACTTCATGCCTTTTTAAGTAAATAGGTACAGGATGTCTAAGACAGTTGATAAAATAAGCCATCTTATAGTTTACTTTCAACATGAGGGGCCACGAACCAGCATTTGGATTGAAATTTGGTCATTCCCGTAACACTGTTGTAAGACAGCTCTTCAGAAAAGAAAAGATAAATTTGCATGAGCATGGTCTCACAGATTTGTTTAATGTGTCTTTCTTTTTTCTTTTGTTCATTCTCTGTGTGTTCCATGCAGACTCCCAGGCCTTTAAACATCATTAAACAGAACAATGGTGAACAGATCATTAGGAGACGAACAAGAAAGCGCCTTAACCCGGAGGCACTTCAGGCTGAGCAGCTAAACAAACAGCAGAGGGGTAGCAGTGAGGAGCAAGTCAATGGAAGCCCCTTAGAGAGGAGGTCAGAGGATCATTTACCTGAAGGTCATCAGAGAGAAATTCAGCTTCCCAGCCTCAGTAAATACGAGGCCCCAGGTTCATTGACTAAAAGCCATTCTGCTCAGCAGCCAATATTGGTCAGCCAAACTCTGGATATTCACAAAAGGATGCAACCTTTGCACATTCAGATAAAAAGTCCTCAGGAAAGTACTGGAGACCCAGGAAACAGTTCATCGATATCAGAAGGGAAAGGAAGCTCAGAGAGAGGCAGCCCGATAGAAAAATACATGAGACCTGTGAAACATCCAAACTATTCTCCACCTGGAAGCCCTATTGAAAAATACCAGTACCCACTCTTTGGACTTCCGTTTGTACACAATGACTTTCAGAGTGAAGCTGACTGGCTGAGATTCTGGAGTAAATATAAGCTGTCTGTTCCTGGGAATCCACACTACTTGAGTCATGTGCCTGGCCTACCAAATCCTTGCCAAAACTATGTGCCTTATCCCACCTTTAATCTGCCTCCTCATTTTTCAGCTGTCGGATCAGACAATGACATTCCTCTAGATTTGGCGATAAAGCATTCCAGACCTGGGCCAACTGCAAATGGTGCCTCCAAGGAAAAGAGTAAGGCACCACCAAATGTAAAAAATGAAGGTCCCTTGAATGTAGTAAAAACAGAGAAAGTTGATAGAAGTACCCAAGATGAACTTTCTACCAAGTGTGTGCACTGTGGCATTGTCTTTCTGGATGAAGTGATGTATGCATTGCATATGAGTTGCCATGGTGACAGTGGACCTTTCCAGTGCAGCATATGCCAGCATCTTTGCACGGACAAGTATGACTTCACAACTCACATCCAGAGGGGCCTACACAGGAACAATGCACAAGCTGAAAAGAATGGAAAACCTAAAGAGTAAACCTTAGCACTTAGCACAATTAAACAGAAATAGGTTTCCTTGATGGGAATTCAATAGCTTGTAATGTCTTGTGAAGACCTATAAAGCACTTCATATAGAGAGCATGCCTTATCCAATATTAAATCCCTTGTTATTTTCTTTTTTTTCTTTTTATTCTTTATTTTTTCCTTTTTTTTTCCTTTTTTTTCCTTTTTTTTTTCTTTTTTAAATGAGTGGGTTACCAAGAAAAAAGAACAGTTGAATGGTGGCCAGAAGGGGAGGAAGATAATTCAGTGGGACATGGCCCACCAAAGCTAGCCAGAATGCAGTGAATCATGCCGAATAACCTTGAGAAAATTTTACTGGACAATTAATACCTTTGCTGTTGTGTAAGAGACATAACTGGCAAGTGTGCAAAGATGTGTATATGTATATACTGCTGCAGGGGTGTAGTGAACATATGCACATTGTATATAAGAACTAGACATGTTACATATACAGAGTTAAAAGGTCATTTTCTTTAATTTGGGCAAATTTCTGCCCTACAACATGCCTTAGGATCACATTGTCCTCAGAGCTTTAGCAGCAACGTCATATATGTGTTTCTCAGACTCAGCTGATTTTTAGCTACCATTTTATCACTACATTCTTTCTGGCACACTTTAGTCTAGGAAAACCATTTTCTGCAAGTGAATTCTCTAATACAGAAGACACATTCCAGGTTTAATTTGCATAGAATAAGGTAACCTGCTGTATTTTATTTTAATATATTTTTAATATATTACATTTCTAAACCTTAAAGTCTAAGGTTACTTCTCCACAGGCTTAACATTGCTATACATACCAGTCAATCCCTTCAGTAGACTTATACCAGCTTTTGCTAAGTAGCATTAAATGTCTTCATAGTACTTTTTAATACTTAAAGCTTTTTAAAAACTATCCATGAAGGGAAAGCTCCTCAGCATAACTGCTCAGGGAAATAGGGCTAAATAACTAAATATTAAATAATTGGTTAAAGGTGCTGTTAGACGAGCCTCCATGCTTGCTACAAGGGTGTACAAGAACTGACTTTAATCATTTTCATTATAGTGTCCCAACCAGTAGTTTATTATTTTGCCACAGGGATGTAGAAGATATTACAAGCTACTGGATGCACTGTCAGATTAACTTATTTCATTAAAGAAGTTGGGAGAACAAATAGAAAAAAACCTTATTTTTCTAGTAAATATTAATGTATTACATTTCAAATAATGGTGCCTGACATATTGAATAATTATTTTCTACAGTGTACGTATGCAACAAAGATATTCCATCATGCATTAGAGTCAGTTCTGGCTCTGCCTCGCTGTTTACATTTGCAAATGTAGCAAACAAGGTAATGAAGCAACTATTTCTATTGCAGTAGGTATCTTTTTTTCTGTGTGTGTGCATTAAAGTTGTAAACGATAACATGAAATGAATGAAATTTGTTGATATTAATGGTATGAAAAACAAGAAGGAAATGAAAATATTTTTATGCCTACTTAGGAAAAAAGGGTAGCACTATTCATTCCAAGTACTTTTGTATTCTTAAGCTCTTAACTCACATTGTTATGCTTAAAATGATAAACATATATCCTCTTTTTATTGCTTTGTCTGTGTTTCAGAAGAAACATTTCAGAAATTATTTTGATAAGTGCTGTTTGACGATGCAGCACTGATATTTTATTGCATTCTGTAGTAGCATTGCACTCCATTTTTACAATATTACGCAGTTGCTTTTTTGTTTTGTTTGGGTTTGTTTCTTTTTCGCAGTGCAGGGTCTTAGTTCCTTATGGTTGGA
Organism: Motacilla alba alba; assembly: GCF_015832195.1. Taxonomy (NCBI): domain Eukaryota; kingdom Metazoa; phylum Chordata; class Aves; order Passeriformes; family Motacillidae; genus Motacilla; species Motacilla alba. Next base: position 136,714,368 of record NC_052017.1, on the reverse strand, counting down.
TGGCAGGTGTAGCTCAACTGGTTCATGAATGTTGCAGCGAATGAAGTTTAAAATGTCTTTCTGATATTATGTTGTCTTTTATTTCTCCATTCATGCATTTTATTTTTTAAAATGTTCTATAAAAATATCTCTGGACTAAGTCCTCTCTTGAGATTATATGTAAAGGGTCCTATTCTGATCTCACTTACATGCCGCCTTTCTCAGATTTTCATGTAATTGAACTTAAGCATCATAAAAAAAAAAAAAAGTTCTTGTATTTAACTTACCTGAATCTCACCACTCTCCCTTCTAGTATTTGGTGCACTTACTAAGATACTTAACCAGATAAACAGGGAGGTGGAAAATAAAAGGAGAGGTGATAGGAAATGTCTTATAGGGGTTGGCAAAAGGAAAACCAGGAGGGAACTGGCCTAAACATTCAGCACTTTGCTAGTCTTTTGAGAAATAATGTGCCTAAAGCAGCTGGCAACAAACATCACCAAGCATGAGAGGCACTTACACAGTTGATCACCAAAGGTCTCACTGACCTTGGCAGTATTTAGATGTTATATTTTCACAGAGGTGAGACATTATTGCACAGTTTCTCTGATTTGTTAGGCACAGACAGGCTATTGTTCAGCATTAGGCTGCATTCCTTCCTGCTCCACCCATTGCTTCTTTACTGGTGAGCAGCATATGGAACATCCCACTCAATCTGCTGTGATTGAGTTCTGTAACCCTTCAGTAGTGTTCTAGGTTAGCAAAGGATGTTGGGCCACATTCTTCTTCTTCTATTTTTTTAGATGAATCTCCAGCTTGATACCAGTGACAAATTCTGGTTATGTTTTTACTATTGTTCTCCAATAATAAGTTCTGACTTGGTTTTTGTGGATTTATTTTTGTTGGGTATTTTCTGTTTCTTTTTTTTTTTCCTGTGGGGACTGAAATAGATTGCCCTCGTTTCATTACGTCAGGGTCCAGTGTGTGTCCCTTTTCAGCTTTTCCAAGGAAGATGTTATACTCAGTAAGCAGTGATTTTTATCAGCTTCAAAGGCAGCTGCCTGCCAATTTTCAGTAGTTACTGGTTTGACTTACTTCACTTCAGACGTACCAGTTCCTCTGGCTTCTTCATTGATAGAAGCTGCATCTTCATGGCAAAATATTTTAGAGGGACATGTGCATTGTAAGACTTGAGCACTACCCTGAACTTTGTAACACTTCTTGCTAAACTCAGAAGCAGAGGCAAATTAACAGGAAATACACATATCAGGGTTTGGGGATGAGGAGAAATGAAATCTTATGAGTGCAAAGAACAAGACAGAGCTTTGAATGTTACTATTGCACACCTAGATGATGCAAATAAAATTTGAAAAGAAGTTCATTGTTCTTGCCATGACATATTGAGATGTTCTAAGATTTCTGCTTTTTAAGAAATGGGATTTTGCTGTAGCCTGTTCTTTTTTACTGGGATAGGGGGAGCACAGTTTTGCTTCTTAACAAAAGAGAGGTGACTCCATCCATCTTCCAGACCCCCTCACAATGGGTATAATAAAAAGAAAAAAAATCCTGACACAGGAAAAGAATAATCTTATTTAATAACTTTCATATGGAAACCAATGTTAGCACACACAAGTAATTACTGCACCCACTGTGTTTCAATCAACTTACAGCACTAAAAATTGAACTTTCAAACAATCAGTCTTTGTTCTCAATTTGTCAGTGGCTTCAAGGTGGTGAACTTCTCTTACTAAAGGAACGGTAGTGTAAGATCTTAAAACATATCTCAAATTGGACAACCAAATAAGTAGATGTTTCAAAACTAGAGGATTTGTGGTGCCTGTCACTAATCAGATTGTGGAACGGGCACAGTGTTTCCAGTAACTCTCTGTATAGATGGAGCCATCCTGTGACATCATCTGCAAACCAGATTGTCCCTAAGCTGTCACTTCATGGCTGCTGCCCCCTCAATGCTGCAGGAGATGATGTTCCACAGCACAGTTTGTGTTCAGGTGCCAAATTTAGACTGCTTTCCAAAGGAAGTGTTGCACCTAATTGCCACCGTGCTGATGAAACTCCTCCCTTAATTTTGAATGGACTATGCAGAAAGGGGGAATGACACGGGATGCACATATCTTGGTTTGGCCTGAAAAAGGCACTGTTGTCTATTGTGACAGTTTTAAAGAGAGAGAAAATTGAGACATCTCCAAAGGTTGAGACACACTGTGAGCAATAGATTATTTTTGCAGTTAGAGGGGCAGCAGGACAAGTGACTGATGCTAATTGTATACAGTGCTGAAACACAGTGATTGCGCAATGGGAAAAACTGATTTGGCAACTGTGGATTAGTACTCAGTTCAGGGACAGACTTTCAAGTCCACCCTTGGACTGGACACTGTTGTTTTGTAGTCATAACTACTTGCTTTATGTGCTAAGGATGTTGTCTACCATCTGCTTTTTACCCAGTATGTCTAAATATATTCTCATTTTTGCTCCTGTATTGATTTTTCTTGGCTGACTTAACATGCTAATTCCTAATACTGGTCAGGAAAAGCCAAGGAGATTAGAAGGTCACTTCTGTGCAGCCAGAAGGGTAGATATATTTCCTTCTGCTTCTGTGGAGACAGTTATGCTTGGCAAGGAGCAGTGAGCAATTTGTCAGCATATCCCAAACGTGATAGATAAGTGAGAAATCCCTTCTAAACTTTTCTCTAAAGTTAAGATGGGCCAAGTCATATGATTTACTTAAGTTTCTCACCTCAGAATAGGATTCCTCACTACCCTCTTCCTCACCGTTTTTATTTCATTCAGCCAACTTGGGAAAGCTGGCAGTTGGGGAGATGCTACTTGTATAGTAATCACACACACCCCAATTTGCTTCAAGAGGATAAAAGACAGTAATTAAATGGTTGACAGCCACATAAATACCTGTTTCATTTGATTCTTTGTTACACTTAGTAAAATTCCTTTACTAGGAAAGCAAAATTACACTTAATAAAGTAAAAACATTGTGACAGCTACCACAGTTTTCCATTCCTATCATTTTGGCCTCTGAGCTCTGTGTAGGAGAACAGGAGAAAAGGAAACATCTCAAAATGCCATTGTAAATTTAGCTTATAGAAAATTCACCAGCAGGAAAAGGAAAAAAAAAAAAAAGAAAAAAATTGCTTCATAAAGAATGACTTCATGTTGCTAAAAACCATCATTAAACTTGTAGCCCTGATTTGACTCTAGAATGCTGGCTCTTAATGTTTTGTCCTTACAACACATGGATGTGTTTTTTGTTCTGTTTTGTTTCGGGTTTTTTTGTTTTGTTTTGTTTTTTGGTTTTCATAGTGCATGTTCATTTCTACTCACAAACATGTTCTTGGTGTATTTCTTATGCAAACAATCTTCAGGCAGCAAAGATGTCTGTTACATCTAAACTTGAATAATAAAGTTTTACCACCAGTTATAAATCAGATTTGTGTCGTTGTTTCTGGAGAGAATGTAATGTCATGGTGTCACTACACCATAGTGGGCTTGGGGAGGAGAACAGTCTGGACTGGAGCTGCTCTTGGAGACTGACAGCATCTCTGAGTAATGGCTGATGGTTATGGCTGAAAGGCAATGGCAGCATTACTCAGACAGGAAAGGCATGAAAAGGGAAGAGCTCCTTCAAAAACACATTAGCTCTGTCACAGTCCTTCTGTACTTAGGGCTCTAGATGTGATCCAAATCTCATTCAAATTAATGACAGGATTTGAGTAAAAGTCTCTTATAATGGAGTTTAAACATTTTTCAGTACTCCATCATCCTGGCATGACATTACTGGTTTTATTCTCCTGCCCCAAGGAAGAGAAAATACTGCAACAATTTGGAGAAATTATGAAAGAAAGGCTGATACCAAAATGTGATCAGGTACCCAGGGTCACCAGGTCTGTCTATTCCTCATATGAAGCTCATGATGGTCATGAAATAATTCCTGATAGGACCGTGGTTTCACATCATGCCCACAGCTCTTCCAGGAAATCCTGCTGGCTCCCATCACAGGTTATTGACGCAGTGGTGACTCAAGAACAGAGAATACCACCTACAATGTTGCTGCCACCACTTCCTTCAGCAACCTTGGAGGTTTCCTGAGAGGTTCCCAACCAAAGCATTGACCAAATCAACTCAGCCTGGCATTTCTGTTTGGATGAGCTAACAGATCTGGGTGGTATGGCTCCAGCCATCATTTCCCTTAAGCTGTAATTTCCTTTCTCCATGGGTTTTGTGTCATCTCCATGGCTGAGACCTTGTTCACTCTCATGCAGAATATTGTTTTAAAGTAATACAAAACAGTAAAATCTGTTTATAATGGTAAAGAAGAAATGTTCTAGGGCTTAAATGTAAAAGCACCATGCCAAAAATAACTTCTGTGACTCATTCTTCTGGTGAATTCGGATGTAAAACCCTATGCATTTTCAGTCTCATTTTAATTTCCTGACATTAATAAAAATAATAACTGTAGCAAAGAAAAAAAAAAAGCTTTCATATGTGAACAGAACCACTTTTGGAGACATCAGCTATGCATTTTGAAAAAGATGCTACATACAAAAGCGGATCATTATGCATCATGTAAGACAATATAAATATATATATACACATATATGTATTCTTACACTGGTATAGAGTGTCTGTACCAATGTAAGAATTATATACAACTCTATATACATATACACAGAGAGAAAGTTCATATATGTACAGAGAGTTAAAATTTAAAAATGACATATTCTAAGAACATATCTTGAGAATAACAAAATTTAATCCAAATGTCTGTTATAACTATAAAACTATCCCTGACCAATGCAGCATGTCTTTAACCAAAGTATGTCTTTAATTCAGAAGTGTTTAATAGTGCACTTCTATCTCCAGATACTTAAGTGAGCTCATAATTGTAGGAGCTGATGACCTCAAATGTTCCTTTGTGGTTCCACTATTTGTATAGTCTACTTACATTGTTAATGCCTTTGTCTTACAACGACAGTTACACATGTAAGCAGCTCATATAAGTGCACACCAACATAGTTATCAGGCCTTAATATGCTATTATAAGGTTTAAATTTGTGCCAAGAATCTAGGAACTTCTTGTTCTAGCAGCAGTGTCCTTGATTATTTCCTTTTAACTACTGTCATCTCTTGATGTAGGTCAAAACTCTGTTGTCCCAAGTTCAGCCAGCTTAAGAATAGAAAAGATAACGCATCTGCTAGCAGCAGGTCCTGGCCCTTATCCAATGAGATTTATAAATGTATGGAGTTTAAATTGGAAAAAAAAAAAAGTAAATATCAGAATAGGTGTTAATACAGTATAAAATGGACAGAATGAGTAAGCAGAGTGCTTCATTCCATATGGAGGGGAAGGGGAGTTCTTTCAAGAGTATTCTATTATTAGAAATGCCTAGTTTTCTTACAACCTTATTTATTATAAATCACAAACAAACCTGTCTTTATAAGATTGACAGTGGAGATATAAAATCAGGGAACAGAATCTCAGTGAAATTGTTCACTGGAAGTTTAACTGTGATGGGCAATTAGGCTGGACAGTTGGGACATCTGAAACCTGGTGGAGGTAGAGTTTGTACTGACACCAGCTTCCTTTGATTTCCATGAAGAGTCTGACTAATCCTTGTGTGCAGAACAAGAGTGTCAGTGAGTCCTTTCTGTAAGAGAAAGTGTCTCCTACGCATCCAAAGGAATAGAAGTGTCTTTCACACATTGTGGTTGCCATGTCAGTGGAACTGTCTGATTCAGCTCCAAATGCTGCTGTGGAATTGACAGCTTCGTGGTGAGATTGATGCAGTGACAGTTGTGTCACCCACCTCCAAAAAGCTCCATCAGTGCTGATACAGTGTCAGAGCAGTTGGCCAGAGAAGAAATATAACCATTTAAAAGAATAGGAAAGAAATACATTTAAGAAAACCAAAAAACCTTTGGTTACGACCTTGTGTAAAGATGATGGCTTAAATCTGCCACAGATGTGCTTTTTTTTTTTTTTCTTGGCTTTTTTTTTTGGCAAAGACAATGCAGCTGCTGTGGCCTTATTTTTGAACGAAATAATTTCTTTGCTCTCTTCTCACGGTAGCATTCTTTCAAGAAAATAAGACAATAAAAGTGTGTAGAACTGGATCAGGAAAGCTTTCTAAATGAACATTTTAAGGAATGGAACTGGATACATACTTTGCATTTACTTTTTAAAAGAAAATATCTTGGAAAGTAAAATGAGAATATTTTCTTTTCCTTTTAGTCAAATTTAAGTATTTTCCTCCCTTCTGCAATCTGATAAACAAAGAAAAAGATTTCAGGCTATGAAAGTAAGAGATGTGAAAGCCTTTCAGAAAGGTAAGGTGATTTTTCAAAGTTAATGTTCCCTAAGTGTGACATTCACATTGCAATACTTTGGACACTCAACTGTAAATGCAAAATATGATCCTCATTTTCTTGAGAGAGTAAGCTGAATGTTTAGAGCAGGAGCTTACTAGATGTTCATAGACATCTACTGGAAGGTTCCATACTGGATGATATCCAGAAATCCCTTTTAACCTAGACAATTTTGTGATTATAAATGCTCACAAATCCAGTTAATTTATGTTTCTCCCTTATGAGTGTAGTATATACAGTGGGGAGCAATTGGAGACAAAGGCCAAAACAATCTGAAATGCATCTGTAGATGGAAATGGTGCAGCATATCAAGAGCTCTCTAATACACGGGCCTCTGAGACCAGAGCTGTATGCAAGTACACAATACCCCATTAAACATGTGGCTCTTAACTGGAGCACAAAGGTTCTTCCATCTATTTATACTTCCATAATAACTCACTGCAATATATCCCTACTAATTATGCATTAACCTCTATCATTAAGCATAGCATGCTAGGCTGCTGATGCACTGACATTGTTATCACACTTGTTAACACAACTCTGGCAAACTTCTCTATAAATCAAGACAGGCACATGCACAGGGGTTGGATAATGCTCCAGAAATCTGAGTGGCTACAGCAGCCCCTAGCATGATTTGTCTAGGGCCAGCACATGCCCCCAACCAGGTCCTGTGCACAGCTGGAGAATTACCACAGAGGAGGCAATTCCCAGGTCTCAGGGGAAGAGGCAGGAATGCGTTGTGCCGTTCCCTTAAAGCAGCAAGCTCCAAGAGCCATGGGATAGATCCTGAGGCACCTGCCACACTGCTTCAGTGTGTGGGCTCATTCTGGGGGACCAGCAGGTTTCCAAGCAGAACTATCCCAGTCTCCTAAGACCTTGACCACTTTTGAATTGCTGGTATTGTCATTGCCTCCACTGACTTGTTTCCCTTGTCTGATAAGGATGGCTGGAACAGCTTTACCTGATATATCAATACCTGCAATATGCTGTATTTGTCTAGGTAAGCTCTAAAGACAGAAGCAGTTTTATATACATCTTGTATATAGACATAGACTATAGAAAGAAGGAAATGTTTCCTGCTACTGGGTGCATGGTGATCCTATTGTTTAGCTTGTTTGTAGACAGAGCTATACAATATGTACATAGCAGATATCTGCACTTGATCAAATAGATCACAGTCCTACTTTCTGTTGTCCTATATTATGAATTTTGTGGGCAAATCTTTGGTGTCTTGTAATACAAATAAAGACAACAATGAAAATTCCCATGCTTCCAGTTTCATAGCACAGAATATGGCCATCCATTCCAAGCTGTTATAATTACCACCACTTCTGAGCAACCCAGTTCTTCTTGCCCAGAAAAGGACAAAGATTTTTTCTTTTAACACAAAAAGCTTCAGTGCTGTTTTGAAAACTTCACTTCTTAAAAAGGACTTGTTTCAACACAATTTAATGAGCTTTACTTAGAACTTAATAAGTTTTATTTCAGCTCTCAGTCTAGGAAGTTTTTGGTTGACAGTAGAAAAGCCTGATTTGTGTCTGTTTCACATGTAAATGAATATTCTTGCTAGCTCTCTCATCCAAGCCACTCTACAAACAGACCCTGAATTACATTAATTATTTAGTAAATAAAAATCTAGGTGCAGCTTTTTAACCAATCATATGATTCTCGTCTTTGATGCACTCAATCATTCTCAGATGTCACCTTGAAATTAAAGCCAGAGATTTCTGTGATGTTTTTAGTCATGATAATATGCAAATCCTCTTCTCTGTGTAATAGGCAAAGTAGTATATTAAAAAAATCATGGAAAGTACACTATTAACTTTTCTACATAAATTGTTTCAGATTAAACAGAAGAAAAAATTATAAAGATGGATTTACCTATACAGCCCAAATTTGCACTTAAGCCAGCTTTTTCCATTTCCTGGAGAGAGATGGTGCTGCTGGTGAGGAGACATGGAATAGCAAAACTAGAACTGTCTGAATTACTGGCACACATAAAAGGGGAGGCTTTACCCTGCGTACAGTCTAAGACGACAAAGATATTTGGCAGCAGAACACCAGAAAGCCTAAATATATATTAAAAAAAAATAAAATTGGAATTTCAGATTGGAACACGAGGAATGGAAAAAGTATTAATGGAGCAAGAGTGAAATATGTGATTATATTAAAAAAAGCCTCAACAAAATATAATAGTTGTCAAACATGTACAAATTAAAGGTTATTCCTAAGTTCATAAGGCTATTTACAAGGCACAAAGGATAGCAAAGTTCCAGGGACTATGGGAAGTGTTGGATCTGACTGGTGTTGCACAAGATGTTGATTACTGGGAACATGCCTTGGGTAAGACAAGGCCTTTTCTCATTCTTCATCAGCTGCCTGAGACCACAGTTTCAGGAACACTGCAAGCTGGAGATCACGCCAAGAGCTGCAGACCCACTCTTATCTGCCCTGCTCTCTCTTCTACTCCTGCTCTCTTCCCTCTACTAGCACAAATATTTGTGTCTCCCACTTGCCCCAGAAAGTTGACTTTTAACCCTCATGGATTCCCTGATGTAGTTCCCAGCACAGTGACAAAAACACCTGTGTCAGCGGTAAGTGGAGGTAAAATGAGCAGACAGCGATGTGGAAAAAGGCAGTGTGAGATTTTTCTTGGCAGCTATTATCAGTCTAAAGTGTTCAGAAACTTACAGTCTGAGGGGGAGGGGATGGACTGGTCCTGGTTTAAAGCAGATTCTCATCTATGCACAGCACTGAAAATTTTTGCACAAGGTCTATATACAGGATGAGGAGCAATACTGCAGCTGCAACACCCTGATGATCTTCCTTTCCCTCTGCCAGCAGCTGCTAGGGATCCCCCTCGTCCCCTGGTGGCCATGGCTGAACTGCCCTTCAGTAGCACAACTGCAATCTGCTTTTCCTTACACTGAAGGAGTGGGCATTTTCTTACATCCACCAACTGCTTAGCTCAAGTACTTACTTTGCCCATGCCAGTAGAAAACCCATTGCTAAACTGCCTCTGTACTCCAGAGCAAAGCACTGCAGACTTCTCACAAAATAAGTCACTACAGGAGAGAAGACAAGGACATAAAGGGAACGGGATGGTGATAATTTAAGGATTCCTCTCTTTCCTGTGCTAATTATGTAGACATTTTTTACTTTGTAGTTTTTTCCTTTGCTGCTTCTTCCTCCATCTCAGTCTCGCCTTTGATTCCATTCTGCCCCATACAGATCATCATTGATTGCTGCATAATTTACCTCTGCATAAAAAAAAAATGCTAATTTGTATTTGACAGTGAAAGACTACCAAATATCGTCCCTATGGAACTACCAAAACATCTGATTTGAATCAAAGTTGTGGGCTCTCTTTATGGTTTTCCTCTTCTCCCTGATACCTTTATAGCAATTAATACTAATTTACTAAGATGAAATTCTGTGGTTGCTCATTAGTCACCTGAGACTGGAACTTCTGGACCACTGATGGTCTGGGGTAACACCAGAAAGTTGCACAGAGGAACAAGCTGCAGAGGGGGGGCAGGTGCTTTTGTTTTGTGCAACATACTCAAAGCTCATCATCAATTTGCATTTAGACATTTTAAATAAGGACACGAAGAGTTTGATAATAGCAAAGCAGGCAGCTTTATCCACCTTCCCAAAGTGATTTGCCTCTGCAAGTTCCAGCTCCAAATTCCCTAAACTGTTTATTGCCACAGGGTAGGGGATAAATCTAAGCCAAGTAAAGCAGCCACTTTCCCCCCCGCCTGCCCATACAGAACTAACCTTTGCTACAGCTGGAACAGCAGGGTTGGACATATTTTGACATCTGCCTCAGTTTATGACATCACATTTCTGCAGAGCTTTATGGGACTGTGAAATGGGAAGGTTTGGCACAGCAGCCAACTTACCAGCTCTCCCTGCTGAGGTGACCTCTGAGAGCAGAGCAGGGAGGTCTGTAGATGGAGGAGGTCTGGGTGTGTTTGGGGCACAGCAGGGCAGCACCCACTCAGACATGTCTGAGGATGCTGAATTCCCTTCATCCTCCTGCTGGGCATTTCAGCTGCTCGTATTACCCACCCTCACCCCATGGACTCACCTGCATTGCCCAACTCCACCAACACCAGGCTTTGGTTTGTGAAGGACTGAAGGAATCTGGGAAACAGGGAGGAAGTAGGAACCATTAAGAGCTGTAGAATGCTGAATACCAAAATTCCTACCCCTCTCTAGTAAATTTTAGAATTATGACTCCCTGAGGTCCCACTGAAAGCAAAGCATAAAGGAGAAAAGGAGGAATGACCAGGTAGTAGAGATCTGTAGCACTATTGCACATATACTTTAAGGACATAGTCTTTAAAAATGAATATATTTTGGGAGTCAGCTTTAAAATAATTTACAGCTGCTTTTTCAGCAACTGAGCAACTACTTTTCCTGAAAATCAGACCTTTTTTAATGTATCTGAAGTTGAGTGACTGAAACACATGAAATATCTTGGCCTAGAATATTTTAAATAAATTCCATAATTATTATGATTTGGAAATTGGATAAAGAAGATATGTCAGAGATACAACAAACACATAACCTGCATCTCAGATTACTATGTCTGTGAGTTCATATCAATCAATCTTCATGTATGTGCAAGGATTTATCCTCTGTCTACCTTCTAATAGTGAGAGAAGCCATAAGCCTGACCTACTGCTTCTCAGTTTGGATTACAGCAATTTAGTGTTTATTTGTAAAGCAAAAATTTTTGAAGACATTATTCACTGGCAATCTTCAGAACCCCTTGAAATGTTTCCATAAAACATTCTGGGTGAGGTTTCTTAAGCCTGTTTAAAAAGAATTGAAAAGCAACTTAGACATATACTGAACTAAAGAATATCCCTCTTTTCTGTTGCACTACTGAGATATCAGGAATGGAATATAACACCTTGATTTTTTAAAATCTTTTCCACACCTTCCCATTTCCACTAATTGGATACCTGCTAGAGCCACAGTCTATCCTCACTTTATCAACCCAAAGAACCAATGTAATTTAGCAAATCAAGATAATTTCATGTAAATTATGGGTTTCCTTAGAAATTTCTTATTTTAAGTATTGATTATGCCCAACCTTCTTTAATTCATAAAGCCTGGGCAGAGCAGAGCACATGGGAAACATGTTTGCCAATAATGGCCAAAGGGCAGTTTGCTGGACCAATTGCTGGCCTTCACCAGAAACTGACAATCCTCCCTTTACTTTTGTTTGCTTTGCAGTTCCCTCTGGAATTTGCAATTTTTCTGGCTGGTTTCTCTTTTGTATGTATGCTTTCCCTCTTGCTGGTTTAGAGATGGAACTAGTAATTTCCCAGCCCTTCTAATGTACTCCTACCTTCAAAAAGGCAGGATCTGAACATTCATTGTGAGAATGCTGCTTAAACTCATTATAGTAGTATATAGGTAGAAAAACATCTTATTGTCTCAAAATGTCACAGCCGCCAATAGTGGAATGTAAGTGAAATGGATACTGTGACATGAAGATATAAAGATACATGAAATTACTTAGATCAGCAGAAAGAATTTATTTTTCATATGATGTTCCATTGTACTATATTTAATCCAGGCAAGCTTTTTAAACACTGAATTCAAAGGTAAAGGCTATATGAGTGTCTGTGTGTATATGCATTTGTTCATGTTCATGAATTCATTAGGGCATATTCCCTTTAACATCTGCTAAAGGACCATTATTGTTCTCTAAATCTGAATAAGTGTCCTCAACTTTTTTATCCTGTGTCTTGTTGTTGTACTCTTCCACTGAAAATTTTCCACTGAAAAAGAATTCTTCCTTTTTATTATTTCTCTACAGTCCCTGGAGTATATTAATAATATTCTCCAAGTTTGATGTCTCTAATATTCAAAGACTATGTAAATTGAATAGACTGATCTTCCCATATAAATAGTCATGTTTTAGTTATTTTTTCCCATAATAGCTTTTCCAAATAACAGAATTAGGTACTAATAAAAGCACTCAAAATTATCTATGCAATCATTAATAATACATCCATTGTCACTAAGTTTTTCAGTTCTCCAAAACTTTTAAGCACATAATGTAAACAATAATGTGATTACAATTATATGCAACTGCCTGGGGTTTTTGGTCAGTGTTTTAAATTATGCTGCCTGGCCTTTTTTGCTGCCTGCATTTCAGTACTGCCATCTTGGGCAGATCAGCCTGAGCAGCGTGCTCTGGTTTCATCTTTCATTTCCATCAGCTAACTTTGATTTGACCAAGTATTTTCCAGATGGCAAATACAATTTTCTGAGTCAGATGAATATTCAAGAAAGAAAATATGCATGATATATGCCCCAATGAGTCTTCTATGTCATCTCATATACTAAGGAGTAAACCTGGAGGCTCTGCAAATTTGAGTGAACGCAGATTTTCATTTGCTGCACCATGATATAGGCTCACCTTTTTTGATACATCTTACTTTTGCCAAAAGTATGGTGTAAAGAAAAATGTTTCTGTAAACATAGGCTTTGCCAGACTTCTCACTGTACACATTCTCAGGTCCTTGTATGCTGGTTCAAGTGAAGATTTTAATCTAATGTTTCCAGGAAAAGAGAGATATGTCCTAAGAATTTAGTGTTATAGTGCTTAGTGAGACTACAAATAGAATAATTCTAAACTAAGACATTTGGTGATTAAAGAAATTGTTTTAGTAGAAATTAGCTTTCCCAACGATTCACAGTCAAGGAGTTAAACCTCCATAAAAAGTACAAAGCTAGGCTGAGAAAACACCCTTTCTATTTATTTAATTTAATCAGAAAACATTTCTATTCTGTTTCAACCAATGTAAATACAAACCTGAGACAAGGGGACAGAAATTTTTTAACCTTGTCCATAATATCCCAATATACTGTAGATAAATTTGTGCTATTCTGAAATTTTATTTGTGATAATTGTTAGCATTTAATTAAATTTCCTATAATTATCTTATTAGTGGAATTAGTCAGATTAAGCACATGAACATCTTTTTAAAGGATCAGGGCTTAAAAGTAGCTGCTACATCATTGGATTGTCACCACTCAGACAATGTTTATTTTAATTATGGGGGAAGGAGGGAAGAAGGAGGAGCTTATTATCTAGAAAAAGAAGCCTACATGGGAAAAACTTCACCTGTTTGATTGGACCAAACAAGCGTCATGACGTGGATCTGCTTTTGCAGAGCCTCCATAGTCTTCACCTGAATAGGAAAGAATCCTAAGATCCCAAATACTTCATCTGCTTGAGAAATAATGTTCTGCCATGACTTTTACAATTGTAATCATAGACAGAGTGTCTGTTCAGCCTCTTGAATATCTTCTCATATAATTTCAGTTGTTAAAAAAATCCTTCCCCTTTTGAACTTCAAAATAAAAAGATTTTTTTTTTAATGTGTACTGCCCTATCATTTTCGTGGTTTGATTTCAGTCATATGTAAGTGCTAAAAGATGTGTCTAAATGGATATGAAATTGATTAAGGTGATTTGGGATGAAAGACTCGATAGAAATGTCAAACATTGTTGCTATTCACTTGCTATTCACTTCATTAGTGGATGAAACGAGCAAAGACTGTCTGCAGTCACCTTCTCATTTAAGACATTTGATTGTTTTCTTAGTTGTTTTGGAAAAAAAAAGATAAATGACATCACCCTGGTTTAGCTAGAAATTGCATAATTCTGGTTTAAGTTGAAAAAAATTGATTTTATGTTGTTCTGGGGATATTAAGTGTTGGGAGAACATGTGACACTCCTATGTCTTTTAAAAAAAGTAGAAAAAATGAAAAAAAAAATGTATTTTGTCTCATAGTTCATTTTATTTCCCTATGACACCAACTATAAATGGTTTAAAAGTAGCTGACTGCATCACTCCAATTATCAGTAATTTTCTCTTTCTTTCCAAAAAAGCTAGCATTGATTTGTTTCTCAGAAATCTATTTAATCTATTTATCAGCAATTTCAACATTTCTTAGAATTTCTTTGCCAAGTAATTCCTAATAGCATGTCAGCGTGCCTCACTACAAAATTGGCTATCTTATTACTGCAGTTATTCTTTGACTAATATTTGTTTAGTACCTCCAGCATGTTCATTTCTGAGAAATTAAAAAATACAAATACAGTCCATTTTCTGAAGTACTTCAACCCTGAAGCCAAGCACACAGAAAAGGAACTCCAGAAGTGCTGGGAACTCCAGAAGTAAGAATAGCTTCTGGACATGAGATTTACTTGAGGAGGTAAGTGTGATTGGCAGAAATGGGGTCTAGGATTCAGCTTTTTAAATTGCAATCAGTCTTTTTGTGAGGGTTGTCAAAGGAACAGGGTAAAATCTTGGCCCTGTTGAAGTCAAAGGCAAAACTTCAATTGATTTCAGTTTAGCTCTTTTTGCTGAAGAATTTAATGGACTCAGAGGGAGAAAGAATAGTATTGGAGTAACTGGAATGTGGTGGACTTCTCAGAAAATGGGTCAAGTATAAAATCATCATGGTCAGAAACATAAGGTGCTGTTTACAAAATATGCAATCAGAATACTAGACTTGGATAGGCCCTTTGGTCTGCACATGTATATAAAATGCTATCAGCCTGTACAGCAACTTCTAATTGCATTTTCCAAGTCTTGTAATCTAGCCAAAACAATAATAGTAAATCACTGATATTCAGATATTAGGCCTGTATCACAATAGACAGGCAATTCTCCTGAAAGATCTAACTCATTATATGGGCTGACAAGGATTTGATCAGTGCTTTTATTATGCCTAATGTATTTTCTGCATTTGAAAGAAGTGATGGTAGGAATCTTTGAAAGATTTGAAACTGCTGAATAAAAGCTCAGAGATATTTTTCCCTTGCCTGTTTTCACTACTTTCTTAATCAATGATTTCCATTTGTCACTGCTAATGGCATTATCCCTGACACCTTCTCCTGTGATTTTTTTTCTGCTTAAAAGCAATTCACTTCTCTCAGTTAGGCTTCATTTTCCTTTCTGCTGACAACTGACTTTTCATTCATATTTTTTCCCCTGGGTCTTCCTGGCCCTATAACTTTCTTAGCATCAAGTGTAAACACAGTAGCTCTGCAGCTGGGAGATGGACTGGGGAGGGATCTGTCACATTTTAGCCCTGTCTCTTTGCTGATAGCTACAGTCCAGTCTTCAGCATTAGAGAAGATGTAACCAGTATCAGGACTTTTTCAAAGTTCCTTTGAAAGACCCTGTCTTTAAAACAAATCCTAGCATTGTCTGCTAACTTTCTGTGTGCTCCACCATGGCTTTGAAATATTCACTGTAATTTAAATTATTTTCTTCTTCTCTGTGTTTATCCTATTGAGTAAAAATTAGTTTGCAAGTGTCTTCTACATATATTTCTTGAATACCAGTTTTTGTCTTTTGAATTTACCTTAATATTATTTGGGGCTAATCTTTTAGAAATAAAACACACATTCCTACCTCTACTATGATGGCATCTAAAAGTGAACCCCCCCCCTGTTTTCTAAGCCAAGGCATCCCAACATAGCCTCATACTTTTAACCTGGTAAGGCTTTCTCTCAACCAAAATATATTTCTTTTCATTCCTGTAACTGATCAATTTGTAGGTGATGCAGCTCAATAGCAGCATTTATAACAAAATTCAGTGATATTGTATGCCATGGGATGATTTTGTTTGAAACCAATTTTGTTGTTATGAAGAAAAGATTATCAGAGAGAGCAAGTGAGAGCAGCTTTTTTACTTAGAGCCAGGAGAAAATCAATTATTTTCTCAGAATTTTGACTTCTTCCATCCCCATCTACTTAGCCTCTGCAGATCCTAAGGTTCAGGCTAGAAGCAGCTGTTTTACTGACGGCTGCAGTGTTCATGTACACCGGGGTCTATTGCCCTCTACTGGGTTGAATTTCACACCTGTTTTACTTCCTTTTACTACTTTTACTTGGCAGGTCCCTGGAAATATTTCTGTAGAGCTTGATCTGTAAATTGCTGCACACATCCTGGAAGTCACTCCCCTCTTTGTTATGATTAGAGGAGACCTCTGCTAACTGCCAGTGCTTGGTGTTTAGTAGAACATGAACGAGTTTCTCAAACCTAAGGTTTCAGATTATCTTGGAGACACTGGCAACCAAAGAGATTTTGAGATTGTGAAGTTCAGGGGAGAATTTTCCAGATGCATTCCTGGGAGATAGTGTCCATTTGGTCATATCTGCAGATAGGAGCTCTCTCATTGCTTTCCTAGGATAATTTCCAGGTAGATGGTACCAATGTAGATAAGAAGTCTTTGAAGTGGTTTTAAAGCAAACCTGTAATCGATCTTCAGTTGCAAAATGGGCATGAGATGTTCTTTTTAGGTTGCAGTCACAATCCTGTTATATGGGGAGATCAGGATTCCTTGTGAAGTCCATGTTAGATACCAAGTATGTGAATTTCTCAATTCAGCGGAAAGGATTGTGAAAGATTTGTGTTCCTTCTTCTCTATTGATAATGGATGATATTCAGAATATTTAATATTGCACTAGTTACAAAACTGTTCCATATCCAGTTGCCTCTCCTGAAGATAATTCTGGGATAAGTGGAAGAGGACAGTGTCTATCAGCTCCAACTGACTGCATTATGAGCTTAATGAAATAGGAAGAAAGAGGGGGAGAGATTGAAAGTATTTGTATATTTGTATACTCATTTGTATATTCTTCTATTCTATTTGTAAAAGCTACAAGAATTTTGAGTTCAAATCAAACCTTTTTGTGAGACAGACCTAGCCAAACTTCACCGGAGACATTATAGATTTGTCCTTGAAGTACATCCTTTCAGGATTTTTTTTCCTCTGGACCCTCTAGTTCATGGCTCTTCTTGCACAGCAAAGACATTTTACAGTAAAATTATACTAATTTTTCCTAGAGAAATAATGGTTATTTTCAATATTTTTTGGGGTGAGTTGACCTTGGCTGTTTGCCAGATATTCACCCAGCTATACTGTCACTCCCTTCTCTTGGGAGTTTGAAGGAGAAAATAAGATCAAAAAGCTCTTGGGTTCTGATAAGCACACAGAAATCACTTACCATTTATCATGATGGGCAAACCAGGCTTGATTTGGGGAAAATTAATTTCATATATTGTCAATTAAACCAGATAGCAGTCTTTTCTCTGCTGCTTCTTCTGTCTTACAATTTTCCATGCTCCAATATGGGGTCTCCTTGGAACGCAGTTCCTTCAGAAAATGTCACCCACCCAGTGTGGGTTCCTCCAGGGGCTGCAGGTGGGTCCCTGCTCCACCATGGACCTCCATGGGCTGCAGGGGTACAGCTGCCTCTCCCTGTTGTGCACCACTGGCTGCAGGGCAATCTGCTCCAGCACCTGGAACACCTGCTTCCCCTCCTTCCTCACTGCTCTGGTGTCTACAGAGCTGGTTCTCACTCATTTTTCATTGCTCCTTATGTGGCAATGAAGCATTTTGCCCTGTCTGGAAGTTCTCCCAGAGGTGACACCACTGTGGCTGCTGTGCTCAGCTGTTTCTTGCAGGTGTCTTGGCACTGGCTGGAGCTGATTTTGTCTGGCTCTTTCCAGCACAGTGGCCACCCCTTCCATCCCCCTCCACCTCCCCCACCCTGCCATGGCACCCAGTATGGCTGGACAGACACCAGTTAGCCGAGACCCCTCCGGACAGCAGCAGTCTGAGCTGGGACTGCTGTAGGGGTTATGGGAGGGACTGGAGCCTGACCTGTGCATTAGGAGCAGGCCCAAGCCACAGCACATCCTCTTGCCAGCCCCAAATCCATGGATAGAGCTGCCCTGGCTGACAGGTAGGGTGTTCAGAACCTTGGCAGAAGGAAGATCTCAGCTGGCAGCCTCTGAAACAAAGCCTCTGAAACAAACAGAGCCCACTTCAGTTCACACAAATGTTTTAGAGAATGCAGGCAGCACTAATGGCATTACTCCAGTGATTTCCTTGTGAGTTACTTTAGATGTTGATGTATCACACTGATCCACATTTTCATTTAATTTAACATCAGAAATTGACATTTGAAAATGGAAGTTTTAGTCTGGAGTCCATGGTGAATGGCTGCAGGAGCTAATGATTGAATGCTTTCCAGAGAGTTCTGAGAAGTAATCATATGCCATTTCTGTTCTTTTATTACTGCTAACAAAGTATATATAGTATTACCTATTTAACAAAGAACTTTGAGGCCTAATCCTTGTTTCAGATAATAGGATTTGCTTGTTTACAAGTGAAGCACAGACAATATGTTATATATGTTTTATTTTTCCAATATAAAATGCAGATGATTTCTGTGAAGTGACTGTCATCCAAGAAAAGTAAAGATGTAGTTGGTAAAAGACACTGGGATACTTAGATAAAAACTATGGGAATATTTTGATTTAATTTACATGTATGTATATTTTTAAAAGTTATCATCCTGGGTCACACAGTGAGAGTGGGTTTGGGAATGCTTTCAAAAAAGGGCTTGAGGATCAGTCATATGGGGCTGTTGTAGACTCAGAGATCCAAGTATGGCATTCTAATCTTCTACATGAGAAAAAGAAATTTGAGTGCCTGTAGAGATTTGTGTTTGTTTCAGGCTCATGGGATGCATTTTTTGGGTGGAAGGTGATGACTGATTGCCACAGAAGGTACAATATGGTCACGGTAACCATACAAGGGGTATCTGTTGACGTGTGCCATTCTGTAAAAGCTGTTCTTTGAGTTAGGTTTTATATAAATAAGTGTTCAGGATATAAAGATAATAAAGGATATAAGGGGACGATCACCTGTATTGATCAGGGTGCAGTTTTGTAGTGCCCCGTCGGTCCTGCTGTGCCATTTCATATGGCTGTGTTGCCCTCTAGAGGTCGGTCCCCAGGTGAAATCTGCTCACGGGCATTTTCCTTCGGTTCCCATGGCATGGCTCTGCCCTAGGAGAAAGAGGTTCTTCAGTTGCATCACTGTTAACACTTGTAACTCAATGAATCAGTGAAGTTCACATGTATATTCCTGGCTTCTTAACTATGAATGTTTTCAGTCTACTTTAATAATTTTTTAATTAAGACTGGGCATCTACTTTCAGTGGCTGCAAGCCAAACAAACCTACCTCAACACAGAAATCAGACAACTGATGAGACCAGGCCTAAAAACCTCTTCCACAAGGAAAGATGGTGTTTAACTTGGCCCACCAAAGCACATCCTTAGAAGAACAAACTGCTGTGAAAAGTCAATAGAAACTATATCTACACTGCATACTTAAACTATGCTAGAGAAGGCTTCTTGACACTGGACCTCAGTCATCCCTATTTTTCAGATCAGTCACTGGAAAACCTGCCCCAGTGTCTCACCACCCTTGCAGTAGAATTTCTTAATTATATCTAATTGAAATCTAACCTCTTTCAGTTTAGGGCTGTATAATGCACCTCTGCTACAGTTTATTTATATATATTTTGAAAGAAATTATCTCTCACACATTATTGCACACCACAGAAATTGGTTTACATCCCATTATGAGTAAATTAATGAAAAAAAGCCCCAACCTGTAAATCCTTCTTCTAGCGTGGTTTTTTTTTTTTCTGACACATTCAGCCGCATACAACTTTTAGCACAGAAATATTCCTTCCAACTTTAGTCCTGCAAAATTGTTTGTATTCTTCCATTTAATCATAGAATCATTAATGCTGGGAAGCATCTCTGGAGGAATCTAATCCAACCTTCTTGCTCAAAATAGGAATGACTACAGCAGATCACTCAGGGTCTTGTCCAGTCAAGTACTGGTAGAAAACAATTATTGGTAGCAAAATTGAAATTTGCAAACTGAATTAATTTGACATCAATCTAGTCTAATACTCTATTTCTCACAGTTACTGCCTGCCTCAAAGGACTTACTAAATGCAAAAAGTCTATTTATCATACGACAAATTTGTAAACATTAGAGGCTATCTTAAGCCATGAATTATGGCTGGTTGGTTGGTTGGTTATGAAATAATGTTTATTATCAGCTAATGCCAGATTTATATTAGTTATGACTGTTTTACTAGTCATCAGTCTTGTTATTGACCTCAGTTATATCTAAGCTTTATACACAAACACACAGATATATATGCATCAAGGTAATCACAGTTTAGTCATCTATAGCAGGAAAACGTATTTCAGTGATTCTTTTTAAACTTAGACTTTTCTAGTTTTATGTAATAATCCTGTGGAAGAAATAGAAGGACTGAAGAAGTCTGTTGTTTCTCCTACACATTTT
This sequence comes from Motacilla alba alba, assembly GCF_015832195.1. Lineage (NCBI taxonomy): Eukaryota > Metazoa > Chordata > Aves > Passeriformes > Motacillidae > Motacilla > Motacilla alba. The sequence continues at coordinate 136,693,763 of NC_052017.1, read as the reverse complement.
CATTCCTATGTGTAATCAAATCCCCTTTAACTGTGCAGGCAATACTACGTCATTATATTGACATGATCTTTTTTATGTATTTCACTGTGCCACATATGTCATATAACCTAAAATATTTGTTTTTCTGATCAGAGCTGCTAACAGATTGTGATTTTGCCTTGATGGCCCCTTCTCACATATGGGTGCCTTTGACCTGTGTCAGATGGATCGACAGTTCATTTATTGTTGCCTCATTAATTTATTTTTATGGCCAGTGTGCATCACCTTGCATTTATCAGTATTGATTTTCATTTGCCTGTTCACATAGTTTCTTTGTCTAACTGGAGTTTCTCAGTGTCTACCCCAGTGTCTACTCCAGACCAGTCTACATAATTATGGGAATATCTTGTTACTCAAAGGTCCTAAACTATCAGGAAAGACAACAGCCTGTTCTGCATTTGCGAGACAGATATCTTCTGAAGTCTATAGGCCAATTATTTGACCATATTAGCTGGCATGACATCTCTGAAGTTAATGTAATTTGGCCAAAAAAATTTATGCCAGCTGAGTATCTTCTAAGTCTTATGCAACAAATAGCATTATTAACACAATTTTAGTGTCTATATTCACATTTTCAGTGGTATAAACCTGTTTCCTGTTCAGGCTTTCAAAGTAGTATAACTAAAGACAGTTGTTGATGTTCACTGGAAAAAACTGGAAATGTTAGTAGATTGCAAGTGACACATATCAGTTTGACATTTCAGACCAATTCCATCTGAAAATAATGCTATATTACTGAAGAATTAATGTGAAGTGTGTGATTTTGGCACCAGAAAGATCAATGTATAAGACCAATTAGAGATAAAAGAAGTCACTAAACTTGTTTACACAGCTGGATTTTCAGTCACAGACTAATCTCTTCCTTTCATGTTTTTCTTTTTCTTCTTTCTTTTGCTTTCTTTTCAGGGTCTGAAATTTAAAGGCACAGGATAGAATATTTTGAAAGTCATTTGCCATTACATTAGCTTCATTTTCTCCCTGGAGAGTTCAGTGTCCTAATGTACTATTATTAGCCCTGGGAGTGCATTTGGCTAATGGGTATGGTAACTGCAGACAAATTAAGTAGAAAACCAGTAGATTTCTAGGGGTTTCTAGGCAGAAGATTGACCTGAAGTACAGAATTCAGAGAAAATTTTTCCTGCAAATAATGCTAGGCTACCCTTATTCTTTGGACTCTGTAGTATGACTTGGGAAGCCCAGATTCAGTCTCAGCTCTAATTGCTATTTAAAGATGTTACGCAAAAATGGAACTGCTTCAGCAACAGCTGCTGGGCAAGCTACATGTTTCACTGCTATGGGGCTGGAGTTTAAGCACCTTTCAAAGTACTAAAACACTTGATTTTAAATCCTTGCTCTAAATAGTAATTAAATTTCTAGTATCATGAAATATTCAAAGGCATCATTGACATCTCATCAGTCAATCCAGCTGTCACTAATACGACAAACAGATGCCTTTCCACTAACAATCTATCTTTACTTATGATAGATCTCTGAAACAACCTCTGTTTTCCAAGATTCAACAAGTTGGCTCTCTTAGGTAGCCTACCAGATTTCTCAGAAATAATCTGTTAAGTGTGGCTGCATGATTTTTATATCTCTGCAGCACATTAACTGGATAAGCATGTTTTTTCTGCCCTTGCTCTTTTATCTCTGGGGAATAATTGGCACTGTCAGAGACAGGGCTCTGGATCAGATTGACCTTCAGTCTAAATCAGCTCATTCCTGCATCAGCTCCTGACTTTTCACTTTGACAATAAAGAATCAAGGACTCATTTTCCTCCAGGCTTTTTTCCCCATGAGCCAAGAGATGGTCCCAAAGACACCAGTGATATTTGAGCACTCTTCATTTCAGACAAAAACCATCAGTGTGTCAAAAGCTGGCTAGGCATCATGCAAGTCTTGGTATTGGAAAAAAAAGGCCAAGGCAAAAGGAAAATATTATTCTGGACCTTTCTATCAGATAATATAACTGCACAATAAGCAACTCAACTTTCCTCTGGTAAAGCAAATGTTTTGTGAAGCTGGACCTATATCCTATACTCCCTTTTATATGTTCCAGGAGCAATAGTAGGATTCAACTTAGGTTAATAAGATTTTCCCTCATTATCCAAGTCATGTAGGCTTGTGTGCAAGTCATGTAGACTGCGTCATTCACTGAGTGACTGTTGGGGCATAATTTCTCTGTGCCTATAGGCTAGGCTATAGTAGGAGAGGGGATGGAGTCCACACAGCAGGCCACATCTTCGTTTTTCTATGGCAGTGGAGCATATGTGAAAATTAGGATGTGTGACATCTCTGAGATGCTCTAATAAATCTCCTAGCAGTTTTTCCCCACCACTAGCACAGAACAAGAAAATTTCATTAATGAATGTACACTGTAGCATGTTAGACTGTAGGCTATTAATACTTCAGCATGCCTTTGAAAGAGGTATTTTTCCTCTGCTGCTTTCATTAGAAAAAAAAAATTTAAAAATTGAGTCCATATACTACACACAGATACAGATGTGAAATTACTGCTCCAGGTGTAGCAAGAGGCTTTGCAGCCTCCATTCCCACTCCTTGAGGTTTGGTTGCCTACACTCAAGGCCAGATGTCACACAAGGCATACATAGATGTATGACAACTATGAGGTGCCTTTTTAGGTCCACTCTACTCAAGAACTTCCTTTGAGATTAGACATTTTCCACCACTGGTCCCGACTCTTAACTGATGTCCTGCTGGACTGGATTTGCCTGGCCACTATGGACGCACACATGGACTGAGGCTGGCCTTTGCTGCTGTTACTGGACCTGCTCTGTGGGACAGGGCACTGCCTGGCCACCCTCGCTGCCTGCTGTGGCCACAGGCTGCCCTTGACACCAGCCTGCTCTCGCTGCTCCTGGCAGCAGACCTTCCTCTCTGGGCTAGCTGGGCACCCACATGCTCATGCATGACTTCATCAGTTCATGTTTACTGAAGACAGAGTTAACATTACTGATTCTTGTAGCCTGTGAAATGATGTCCACCAGACCTGATAAGTTTTTTTGCCCCACACACTGATAGTCTATTATTCTCTTTTGGCAATATTATATTTTGCTTTTAAGGAGAAATTGCTTTGCCCATGTAGAGTTGTTTGGTGGGCTGTTTGGTTGAACATTTTGGCAAATATGGGTTTTTTCTGCATCTTTCTTCAAATGTTAAACATTATCTTTACGTGGTCTGTTTGCATCTGAATTTACACATATTGCTGCCTGAGCTGCATTTCAGAGGCTGTCAGCACTGAACATCTCCTGTCTTCCACAATCCCTTATATCTTGTGTTTTAAATTTCCTATATCCACCATGTCTCAATAACTGTCTGTGGGCTTTAACTGAAACTGATTTTCTTCCCTTGCTATCCAAATTTGAAATGTGTTTTATGTAGTTAAGTCTGCATCTTTGAATAGCCTCTGTCTGAGTGTTTTTTTTAGATTCCTTCCAGTATTGTGTTTCTTATCTAGGGCTTCATTCCCTAAAACTAAGGTTTGGCTGAGTCAATTGTCTTTTTTTTTAACTCCTTCTAGTACCCTCTGTTTAAAATTGTGCTACTCAACTCATATGTTCTGTTTTTACAAGAAGTAAGGTTCTTAAATGCCTGCATTACAGATTTAATGTTGGCCTACTCTGGCTGAGTTGACTGAAAGTATTAAAAGCCTCAAGTGCTTCAGAACAAGCTATCAAAGATAAAGCTTCCTCTTGACCGTTTTTTTTTTTTTTATTTGTTTGTTTGTTGTTTTTTTGGGGGGAAGGGGGTGGCCAGGGAGGTGTCTGTTTTTGTTTCCATTGCTCTCAGATGGAAACTGAAATAGTGTGTTTAAACTTCTCTGGTTATCTTCCACATTTCTTAAGTGTTTCAGGTCTGATGGGGTTTTCATCTGCTCGATTCTGCTGCTCAGGGTAGAGGTTTAGCTTTTTCAAATTGCTGTTCAAATAAAGGAGTCTGACACTTGGGGTCAAAGCTTTATCTAATCACTTCAGCTGGTCTCTGCTCAGAGCCAAACAGCCCTTTCAAGCTTTTCTCAAAGGTGGTGCTCGACAGCAGTGGCGGGAGTTTGGGTCAGCAGCATTTGCAGTGTGGGAGTAGAGAGCAGTGTTTTGTAATTCAGCAACAGAAGTGTGAGGTGTAGCAAAACGCCCCAAGTATCTGATGGTCGGGACTGTGTGTCTGTGGGGTGTGAAGGTGATGTTTGAGAAATCAATACAAGCCTATTCTCCTTTCCATACACATCTCAGGCAGAGAGAAGAGCAACTCTCAGCTGAAGGGTGGGCCTGAGGGGAGCCAGAGGATCCTGTAAAGGCGTTACTGTGCTTACAGCTAGATGGCAGAGCCTGGAGGCAAAACCGGGGTGCTGAGATCTTCTTGGGTGTTTATTTAGGGTTCTGGCCTCACCTTACCAAAAGGCCATGATGGGTTAAAAAGGCATATTCCTGGAGCAGAAGCACAGCAGTGCTACTGCAAAACCCAAACAGCAGCAGTCACAGAGACTGAAGGCCACTGCAGATGTCTCTGTGCTCCCTGCAACTGCCTGAAGGGCTGTTCTTCACATTTCAACTCAGCGCCCCATCCATGTACAAAGTAACTGGAGTAAGGGACAGAAACCTCAGCGCCCTGTCTTCCCAGAAGCTACTGGGAAGTCTTTTTCACCTTATTGATTCAAATTATTCTTTATATTGATTTTTTTCCCCTTTTGATCTATTAATAGTTGAACATACTTTGTTTAAAAAAAAATCTGATAACACTACTGATTTTTTGAGTCTGCATTAAAAAAACACTGTAATTCTAGAATTTCAGTCTGATTTACTCCTTTCTGCATAAATTACTGCCATATATGACCTTTCCTCCTCAGATGCCTTTGGGGATGGGTTCCAAGCATATTTTCTAACAGCTTCAGCAGCAATAATAGTAGCATCCAAGTATTAGTTAGCAGTTCTACAATGCAATGTTTTCATCTTCAAAGCACTTTACAGACATTAGTGAATTAATAATTGAGCATCAGCTACTGACAAGGCATAAATCCAAGGCATTTGTGGATCTCAATGGAATTGAGTCTAAAATAATTTTGAATAACACTGAAATCCTGGTCATTTGCATGCTCTTGAAGAGGTAAATAGATCAAAATAAGAGATTTGCTGGTTAAAATGTAGGAATTTCTCAGACTTGTGGGTGAATTTCAAACAGAAACGCAATAAAATCTGACTGCTCACTGGTACATCTCCAAGCAGAAATTTTATTTGGTTAGAAGCTTAAACATCAGATATGAAATACTTAGACTCCCTGGAACGTGGGTTAAATCCCAGCAGGGTTGACTCAGCTCTTGAACCTGCAATGCAGAAAAACAATTATAACTTTTGTCTATGTGACCTGGATGAGACAATGTAAATTAAGGTTCTCTCTTCTTTACACAGAAAGAAAACTCACCATTAAGAACAATACTGATAGATATATTAAGAGTCATAGGCTCATATTCACCTTTTTCTATCCTTTATTTTTGGCAGAAACAAACTTGAAAATGCAGATTAGCTGAGACTTCTGTTTTGCACACAGATTCAAAGAGCTGGAAAGAATCAGCAAGGCTCATGTAGTCCATCTTGTTCCAAAGCTGCATAAGCACTACTCATGTCATTACTGTCAGATGCTTGTCTAAATGGCTCTTAAAGCTTGCCAGAATATTCCTTTTCAAATAATCCATCATTGAGATTCACTGTTCTCACTGCTAAAAAGTTCTGCTGAGTATCTCACAGAAGTTGTCTTTGCTGCCGTTTAATCTTTTTTCCTTTCTTTTTTTCCTGTCCTAGACTCCACCTCTGTGGAGACTGATCCCTTCTTTGCACAGTTGAAGGTAATTCTCATGACTCCTTCATATTCTCTTCCTTCAGATTTGGCTGCTTTCCCATGGAGAGTTCTTGAAATTGTGAGATGTTATATTAGAAAAAAAAAGCAGTGGGTGAGTAGGGAGCTTACTCTAAACTCATAATAAAGATTCCTGCTGCTCCAGAAGCAGTTTAGGAAGGAAGTGTGATTCATGATGACCCTGTTTCTTCTTGAGTTTCCAGCTGTTCTCCCCACACCCTCATGTACTTTCAGTTTGCAGCTGTACTCCAAGACTCTTTCTGTCTTCACATGCTGCTTCCAGGCATCTTGCACCTTCTGCCCTGTATGAACAAAGGAAAAAGTATCATTTGAATAATTTCAATTAGATTCTAAATTTAGGATAGTGGTGACTTTTGAAACCATTTTCATTCAGCTGTATTAAAGGTTGGGGCATTTATTTAGTAATCTTTTTACTCTTTTTTTTGGGTGTTTAAACTGATATTGGATTTTTCTAAGTGCAATATAGACCTTGGTGTGGAGTAGATTTTGTAGCATTAAAAGAGTGTTCTATAGCCACATGTAAATAATTTCTTTTAAAATGAATGTTGAGAATATATTTCTCCCCCTGCCTCCATTCCTGCACAGTGAGCAAAAAAGTCCACAAGGTCTCTGATGAATTTTTAGTGGAATTCATATAGATTGTTCAAAATGCCAAAACTCTGAGGGAAAAATAATCTATGTTTTTGAAGTCTGTGTCCAGGAACCAAAAATGGAAATGAGAGTTTTTTCAAAGGCAAAAATATTTGACTGGAATTAATATATATTTTTTTTCATGTGATAGTTTTAAAAATATGAAAGAAGCCAAACAGAGTAGCTGGCAAATTTTTGGTGAGTATAACACTTGTTTACTGCATTCTTGCCATCAGTCCCAAGTCAGATGCTAAAATTCCTAGCCGCCCCTGGGGGCAGACTCTGCAGCAGCTCAGGTGGCATGCCAAGGGATAAATCCTGGATGCAGCTTGATGTGACCAAAGCTGGGGACACAGGACAGCTTGGAATACTTGGCAATAAAAGCAGCTCCAAAGACAGAGGCTTCAGAGGAAGCTCCTGCTCACTCTGTCTTGCCTGGTAAGAAAACCCACACAGTGCTGGGTCCCAAGGAGGGCCAGACTTAGAAGCTGATGGGACCTGCTGGTCAAACCTCTGAGCACTTGATATTTCTTACACTCTGAGTTCAGAAGGCCACAGTGTTTGAGCAGGTCAGGTCTCCAGCTCCCATCTCCAATAGTTTATTATCCTTGTATAGGAGTCCATTAGCCCAGATGCCCTGGAAATGGGGAATGGCTTGGCATGCTCTGCCAGCAGCATGCTAGCACAAGTCACAGAGAGAAGTAAGAAAAGCCCATTTTGGGTTTGCTCACATCATTAATTTCCAAGCTGTTTTTCTTTTCTTTCTTTTATTCATCCTTCATTTCAGTTGGAGAAAAAAACAAAAAAAAAGAAAGAAAAAAAAAGATGGCATTTCGGGCTTTTTGTTGTTTGTTTGTTTGTGATTTTTTGTTTGTTTGGTTAAGATGGTTTTGGGTTTTTTTAAAGAACTAAAAAGCTATTGGAGAATCACTATGTTGTAACCCAGAGCAAACTGCTCATTTTTCACAATACTCAATTTAATAACCTTAGTCACCATTAATCTAAACTTCATAAGACATATGAAAATGAACTTAGTAAAGTTGTATTTTAATTGTACATCCATCAGGTTTTTATATGTCATTTGGCAGTTTAAAATAAGAGTATTCTAAAAAGAGAAATAACTGAAAATGCATAAACTATGTAATACTGAATTTTTCTCCCACAAGGATTAAGCAACTTTGTGTCAAACAAAATAAAAGTCTACAAACTGATATTACCGCACATTTAGGGGAGAAATTCAGCACTAATAATCTATCATAGTTAATATCCTAGATAACAGAGGAAATAGTAGACAGTAATTGCAATTTCTCTCTGTATGGCACATTTCCACACACAGAGGCAGCTTCTAAAAATGGCAGAACAACATCCTCTTCTCAGTATTAACACTAGAACATGTGGAAAATACCTGGAGATTGTGTCCCACTTGGTGGAAATTATGTGATTACACAACAGATATAGGGTTTGGACATTTTCAATCTGTGGAATAGTCTGGAATTTAGAAGAAAGGGTGAAAAAACCACCCAAATGAAACCCAAAGGAAAAAATATGCAGAAGCTTAAGCTTCAAAAGTTTGCAAGTAATCCTTATAATACCCAGCAGTACCAGACAGCCCTGCCATAGAAGCAGCCTGCCCTAACAAGAGCGACATATACAGAAGGTGGAATCTATCACAGCAAATGTATTTTGAATAAAATAGGATATTGAGACAAATTTTCATTCGATATGCTGCTGCTAGATTCAGCTTCTTGGTTCATTGATCAAACCATGCCTTGTCTGGGTTTGCTGCCTCTCTCTGGCTGTCCCTTCCCCACAATATCATCTTCAGTCCTTTTCTCTCTTTCAAGCCCTAAGCATTTAGTCTCACACTATCACATTTGCTGATTTATCAAGGTTCAGGCTTTATCAGAAGTGGCAGTCACAATTGCCTGCTTATCTCTTCCTTCCTCAGGCACAAAATCCCGTCTTACGCTTTTCTGCACTGTCTGCAAATTTTCTTCATCTAGCATGGGCTAAATAATTGCTTGATAAAACAATACTCCACACTCAGTGATGACATTGTAGAAAACCTACCTGCCTCTGTCTTCCATCAGTTTCATATGGCATCTAAATTGAGGGCTGTTCACAGGGAGACTCTGCCTTAATGACTTATCCTCAGAGCGCTTGCCACACAGGAGACTGGCTGGGAATTCACAATACCACAAAATACAGGTCTGTAAGTCAGACTATGTTTCTGTGTTTCTGAGGATATGTATGTGTCTGTATTTAACAAAGAAAGGAATATTAATTTTCAGTCTAAAAGTATGATTTTTTTCTAAATAAGATGCATAAATGTCAGATTCTTTGTATGCATTTGATACGTTGTGTTTTGTTGATTAACTTTAAAGACAACATATTTGTAGCAGCGGGGAACAAAGCAACTCCCTTACTCCCTTATGCATCTGAAGGAGATCACTTTGTACCTTTCCTTTTAACCTGACATAAACCAAACAGAGACTTAACCGAACTGAACAGAAAGAAGGCACCCATTGGCTGGCTCAGCTGCCATGCTGCTGTCCACATGAACTATCATCCAATCAGCTTCCTGCTTGTACACTGTCCGCCCATTCCTCCAGCCAATCATCTTCCTGCTCATACACTTCTGCATGTTCCTCCAGCCAATCAGCTTCCTGCCCATACTGCGTCCACGTGTTCCTCCAGCCAATCACACTCTTTCTTCCAGCAGGCTCTCCTCACTCCTACCTGCCTCTTATCTCTCAACCGATTTCCAACGCCCAGCCCGCAGCTGTGCCTTTCCCATGGGGCCTTCTGGTGATGATAAGCCTTAACAACTTTAATAATTATAACCCCGTATCCTTCACATATTATTGAGAATATTAATTTTAAATTTATATTATTAATATTATAGATGACATAAATGCAAGTAGCTTTCCCACCAGTCTATTTCTCAGGGCCTTTTGCAGGCTCATTCTCCATTTTTCAAATTTCCGCTAAATTTTAAATTGTAGTCACATATCATTCTAGGTTTCAGTCACAGGAGGGATGCAGGGTAGGCTACCCAGCTACTTGACAAACAAAGGCTGTTCGACATAGGTCTGTATGGACAGTGAAGCTGTATCGTGCATCTCCTCCTTGCTGTAACATTGATCAGTGGTGCAGAGAGCATTATAAGCTACTTTTCAGTCCAGTTTTACAGATCCTTTTTGCATTTTAGTGTGTGTAAATGGCAGGCTAAAGTCTGAGCTTCCTGCATGCTCTGCTGATCGCAAAGTCTGGATGTGGGCCTTTCATGTAGAAAATTGCATGTGTGGAATAAATGAAGAAAGTTTAAACCCACCAAAACCCATGTTAGATTCAGTCAGTAACTAAATTTCTGAGGGGAAAAAAATTAAAACAAAAGATTCCAATCCAAAGACTGCAAAAATTACTTTTCTCATACATATTTTTATAGTGACCTAAAAGAAATTACACTTTTCTTTCATCTCTCCATTGCTAAAGTGAATGCATCTTGCAGTATTTTCTCAGTTAAAATGGTTTTAAATTTAACACACTAATTGACAGATATTCTATTCTCCTAAGATAATTACTTATAAAAAATCAAGGGAAAAGTTTTTTTGCAATCTTCAGTGGTTTTCTCTCTTCCAATTTACTAGCATTTGTCCAACTTATGTTTAATTATCTTACTTTCATGACTTCCAAGCAAGACAGAACTTTTCATATTTTCTTATTTACCAAACAGAACTAAAATGATTGGTATTGATTCAAGTTTGCAGCATCTTTATAAGTCTCCTCCATGCTGAAGCTTCATATAGGTTTATCAAGTACAAAAGCAATTACGTTAACAGAATAGTTTGTCCTACATATAAAACTATATATTCCACCATTTCCCATATTGCCTTTGAAAATCACATTTTGAAATATAAATATTCTAGAAATATGTGCTAGAATATGAAAATAGGGATTTTTTTTCTTGCTTGGATATCTTGTGCAACAAAAAATATATTATTACATTTATGAATTATAAAATAGGAAAAATCCATGTGGACAAGATAATTTTTCAGCTTTGTTACTAATCTGGAATCTAAATTAGAATTTAAATTGGTTGGAATCAAAGTCCAAATCTATTTTCTGTTCTCTTGAGGTCAATTTTAAATGATAAACAGTAGATGACCTACATTTATTATTTATTATATATATAATAGTATTTTCTGTATTACCTGTCAGATTTATAGTATTATGCATTGATTTTAAAGGGACTTGAATTGGTATTTTATGCTTACATTTTATGTAAGATTCTTGTAGTACTGACTTTTACTGATGCAAATTACAGATAACTTAATCCATATGAACTTCTGTATTAATATATTTTATATATCATATATATTCAGATGAATATATAATGAGGGTTTTGCAGAAACAAGGAAGATGAATTAGAAACTTTTACTATAACCAATATTGGATTTAATGTTTTTAATCTACTTTTGAAAATATACAGGCAATTAAAAATCATGGAAAAATGAAAATTATATAATTGTAATTTTAAAGTTTCAAAATAATTTGCATGAAAAAGTGGAAAGTTAAAATATTCATTGTGATTTTGAATCACTTCCAGACTGACAGGAGCGCTCATTTCCTTCACAGATAGGAAATACAAAGTTACCATGGTTTGCAGAAGATGCGTCTCCTTGGAAATTTTCTTGTTTAATTCTCCAGATTATACAGCAATGGGGTTAAATTTTCTCTAGGTGGCCTTTGATTTCTGCACAATGGAGTAAGAGACCTTTTGCTTTTCTAGAAATGTATTGGCAAGGTGGGAGGGGGAAAATGTGCCAGAAGTGCTTCCCAGTAATTTCCTTCCCAGTAGGAGACCGATGAGAACAAACCTCTTTTCTTTTTCAGGAAAGTTTAACTTATAGCTGACAGCAGCCCCCACGACAGATGTCACGTAAAAGGGGGGTGTCCTTGAACCCTGTGTGTTTGATCCATCTATCAGTGCCCCAGGAATGATGAGTCCCTGCTGCCCGAGCAGCCGTCAGTGCCCTGCCATGGGGACCGCACCGAGCAGCTCAGCACTGCATCAGAGCTTGGTTTGACCAACTGTCCAGGAGCCCATGCCCACAGTGTCCCCACTCTCAGCTGGTATATTATCCATTTTGCCAAGGATGCTGCCAGGCTCTGCTAATGCCCTGGAAGGACTTGCCCTGAGTTCCAGTCATTAACAATCTACTGGTAATAGAGAACTGTGACAGTTTAAGGTTTCAAGGTTGCTGTTGATAATATACTGAATGCAAAAATGAATTTGAGGGGATATTTAGACAAGCTGTAATTACCAATAAGAACTGGTTCTAAAGAAATCTTTAGTGTGCATAGAGTAAGGTTCTTACCCAAGAGCCATCCCTACTTGGGGAGGAGACTGGCTGAGCATATTGACTGATCCTAGAAGTTAAGATAATGTCTCCTCTGATGTCTCCCTTCTCACCTAAGCTATATTTCCTTAATTGTTTTTGAGAAAGGGGGCAGTTCATGTCATTTCATGTTTAGATGGAGTTTGAGTGATGTCAGTCACTAAGATGTGTAGAGGAGTGAAAAATAATATTTATTTTTGAGTTAATGAAGCTAAGTTCACCTTTCAGTTACTGAGTTTTCCTTTGGCTTAGTTCCCATTAGCTGCATTGTTTTCAACAGCATGACCACAGCACCTTCATGCCACTCCATGCTGTTTCATGTCCCCCTTGTCCCCAATCTCCCTCAGTGCTCCTGCTCCTAAGGTGGGCAGACAGTTTGTTCCTGGTGAAGTATAGCAAATGCATTCACTACCTCTTGCTAAATTTTGTTTTTTCATCTTCTCCTCACAACAGGTGAGCAAAGCTGCAGCGCTATCAGGAAACTCCTCTTTGGGGATTATGGGTGTTTTAGGCTAAAGGGTGTTGTTTTTTTCTTGTGTTTTGTTCTTTTTGCAATAAGGTGCAACACAAGAACCAACAGAAATTTGAATTGTTTTCCCATTGGAGACTGGTTTTGTTTCATTTCGACTGTCAGTAGAAGTGTAACAGTAAGAACTTTTTCCTAATTAATTACTTTCAGGGCAATTTTTTAAAAAATAATTGCTGGAATTGAATTCAAACTTGTGTTGACATTTTTTATCAATATGACAATGAAAGATTATCTTTCTGACATGAAACAGAAGCAGGACTTGAGTCACTGTTGTTGCTACTTGGGTTGCTTTCTGGCATCAACAATTTTGAGAAGCTGTGCTTTGAGTTTTCTTGTGGGTAACATGAAAATTGAGTAGTCTAATGAGAACCTTAGCGATTAACTTCAGGATTCAAGCCTAGAAAAAGCTGTACAGATATTAGAGGCCCCAGTAAGATCTAGAGACTGAGCCTGTCTTAAAACTACTACACAATCTAAGAATGCCTAACTGTGATTGCTCCCTTCCCACAGAACCTATAAGCCCTTTCCTGACAATGTCACATGGGCTTGAAGAATACTATCACAGTGACTCCTAATGTTTTTATGCTGGCTGAAGTGAAACGTCCTAGAAACTGAAAACATAAAGTTGATTTTACTCATCCAGCAAGTCCACTGACTTTACTGTAAATATGGCAAACCAGCTTATGACTAAGGGAATGCAATTAATAAGGTGCTTTCTTCCAAAGGGTAGTTGAAGGAAATTAAGTACTTACCCTTGTAACTCCAACAGCTACTAGCAAATTGATGAAAGAATTTGTGCAGGAAATTAGCAGTTCCATATGAAGAATTTGCAACATCAGATTAAGTGTGGTAACACGTGGTCAGACAGTCCTAGTTCAGCTAATTATGTGGGCAAATGAACCTATCCAGTTAACACAGAGAGACAGATCTTTCAGAAGACTATTTAAACCAGAAATCTTTTTGTTATGAATCTTTCTGAAGTGGACTCTGCTCTCCATTGCCTGTACTGGGAAATTAGGGCTGCTAGATGGCCAAGTGCCTAAATGATCTAAATGAAGTAAATGAAGTAAGTATCCTAAAGAAAAGAAATAACCTGGAAACTTTAACTCTGATGGATTAATTTCAAAATAATACATTACTGTTTAAAATATTATGATGATTTGTTCAGTGTATGATGAGAGATGGAAAATTGAAATTGACTGATTGACACAGACAAAGCTAGTATCGGTACTTGGTAGGATAAGAGACCACCGAGGAATTGTGAGCTTCCAAAATATTTTGAATTCAGTACAACACTCAATAAAGTACTTTGTGACAACTTAGGCACTAGCCTTGTAAAAAATTCAGCAAACACAGGCCCAAAGCTGATCCTTTATTAACTTAGTGACCACCATTCCTTTAGATTGTTTCATGAACTGTCTTCCTTTAGCAAGTTATTTTTCCAGTTTATAACTTCAATAGTCTGCTGGGTGTAGCATCATAAATCTGGCAGAATATTCCTTAGATTTCTAATTCTAGGAGACTGTGTCCCATCACTGACAACCATGTAAATCAGATGTAACTCTAATGAAATCAGAAATCCAACAATGGTTTAAAACATGTGTGAGAGGAGTATCAGATCCTCTCCCTCTCCCTTCCTCCCGAGTGTCAGCTAAATAAGCTTTCAGGCCTTTGAAATAAATTCAAAGTTCAGATGTTGTGTCTTGACAGTGCCAAGATCCTATAGAGCACATCTGCCCTTCATTGTGCCGGTTCAGCATTCATCTGAAAGCAGAATTTAGATTCTATACTGAACTGGGACAAACCTACAACACTTATTAGTATGTTTGGGCACTGGAAATACATAATGAAACTGTCAGCATAATCTAAATCATGAGATAGATAATTTATCTGCTGTAACACTGAATTAAGAGTGTTCTCCCCCGTGCTCAGAATAATTCTCTGCTTTATATACTTGTCTAAATGCTGAACACATGTTGGGCAATGTGTTTGTAGCATTTGCCCCAGTGTTTGATTTTTGAACTGGCATGCATTCACCACTCCAAGTAAGTAAAATAATCCAGGGGAAAAGCACAAAATGCCCATTAAAGAAAACAATTTCTATAACAAGCTGAGCCCCTCAGGGACTGAGCTATTATAAAAAGCAATCAGAAACTTGGAGGGTGGGATTTTGTGCTTTTATTTTTATTTAAGACATCCACAAACCCAAGACACAAAGCCAAAAATGGGACATTTGGTTAAAAACCTGAAGAAAGAGAATTCATTTCTTTGTGAAGTTAACAACTACTGTAGATTAGAAAATGCACTCTCACCAAAACTGCCAACTATAGAAAAATATTCCTTTGTTCCAGAAGTCCCTCTGGAATGACATTCTTTACATATGTTAATTTCTGTTAAATTATATGATGTTCCTCTAATGAATGGAAAAAAAAATTGGTTAGATGGCAATGAGAGAGTAAGCCAGACAGGAATCTTTCATTACTGAGAGCTATGCATGAAAGGCTGGTCAGCATTTCCATTAAAGCTTGCTATTTTCAGTTGTCAATGCTGAGATGTAAACAAATTCTCCAAGTGATTATTTAGGGTTTCAGTGTGAGCACACAGTCAGATTTTACTTATTATGACTGAAAGAATTGTTATGTACAAAGGAGAAGAAATGGTTAAACTTAGCTGAATTTGTGTTATTTAATTGCACAGTATTACAAGATTTGAATTCTGTACTGAAATGCAAAAGAACATAGTCTAAACCTGGATCTCTAACAAGAATGCTGACCTTGTAGATGAATACCATTAAAGTTAATTTTTCTGGCAGTGACTGTGGCACAGGCTTTGTCAGTTGTTTGGGGCAAACCAGTTGACCTTTCTGTGTTTGAGTTTCTAATTTTTAATGGTTGTGTTGTGGTATAATGATGTGATATATTTTCTTATTTCCTTTTCCTTTCAATTTTCCCCTCCTCTTTGCCTTTCCCTTCTCCTTCCCCCTTTTTTGCCTATTTCCCAATTAAAAAGTCTTGATATCCAGAAGCAATGATCAGAAAAACCTGCTTTCCAACATTCTTCAATACACTGCTTTTGTAGTCTCTTGAATGATGAATATGCCCAGTTTCTGGGCTACTTTTTCCTATAGTAAAAATGCTATTTTAAAATCAGATTACATCCTTCAGTTCTGCAATGAGTATTCTTTCTTTCAGATATCTAAGATCTGTATGTCTTACTGTTGAATGATGTTGCAATGTGTTTAGATTAGTCTTTTGAAAGAATCTTCATTCCAACCATTCTTTTTAAAGTGTCTTTACAGAGCCCTGTCTTCCAGATAGTCATAAAAATGATATAAATAGCATCTTACTAACAATATTTTGGTAAGTTTATTAGTTTATTGTCCTGAAGCAATCCTAAACTCATGAAAATAATTAGGAAGACTGGTTCATCTACTTGATTTAGTCCAACAACTTAACTAATTCTTATTAGGCTCTTGGGGTAAGATTTCTACTGAATAGCATGAAAATTATCTAGGAGATGTTCAGAGCATAAATATAACTAAGACAGTTTTAACTTCCTGCTTGCAGGAATGTTTCATCCAGCTGATTGTAGGAAGATTTTAGGTAGAATAATGTGTAGGATAAGTGCTTGAAGATAAGTGCTGCAATTATGTCCGCAGTTTCTTTTTCTAGAAAGAACCAAATCTGTGTACATTCTTTGTGCTCTTGGTTAAAGAACAACTAACAGATTCAATCCATTCTTTGCCCCTGACAATGGGACACTGACACAAAAATTAATCTTTTCTGTAAGGGACTACATTTTTTTTACTATGTATATTGATGAATTTTTTTTATTTTTCATTAAGGAAAACTGTCTATACAATACTCTGTTCAAATTGTCCAACCTTCAAGATCCATGAATGAAATTCCTGCTGTGTCTGTTTTTTGCCTGTTCACTTTGTCCTTCCATTTGGCCTAGTGGCTGCTGAAAGGTCAGAAGAAATGGTAAGATGATGAGTTGTCTGGTGTATTTGGTCTTTTTTCAGCTGTCACATCCCATCTCAATTTCACTGAAATTTTTATTTTTCATTATAGTTGCTTCTCAATAATGCAAACACATGTGGAAAATGGGATGGGGAATATTGGAGGTGGGATGTGTACAAATTCATTAGTCAAGCAGCTACTTCAAAAGAGATGATAATGGGAAAGGGATGCTCTTCTCTCAGAAAGTGGTCTTCTGTTATTTCCTTAGAGTGCAAGCATCTTACTTAGCATAAACTTAGTTCAGTGTATACAGAAGTGAAATTTCGGAATATGATTTCCCAGCTTAATTTCTCCCTCATGTGGTACATAATTGTGCAAAAGTAAAAGATCTTCCAGTCACTGAAATCCTCGATCATTATGAAATGTATTTTAAACTTAAAGTAACTTTTTGAACTCTCTCCACCATTGTCACCCACCCCTTTTGATGTTCATAGGTAACATGTGATAGCCTCTATCCCTTACATACATCTGCTAGGCCTTCAGCAGAGAAAATCAAAATATCTGCAGTCATTATTACATGTGATACGTATTGATACATACTTTTACGTCATCCTCCTGGATCAATGAACAAAAAAACTCTACTAAAGATACACTCCAGGAAAGTTCACCAATGCATAAAAATACCAGACAGTTCATAACTAGTTCTTGATCTCCTTTCTAAAAGTGAAGTATTCTGTATAATATATAAGCTGAACAAATCAGTTGTCTATTATCTAACGGCCCATTTACCAATAATCCAAATGTACATCTTCATTTCCTGTATAGTTGTCTCAGCCCATTACTGTAGATAATGACTGCAAAGAAGAGAAAAGCTGTTGGCAAATCAAGATTAGCTCTTCTGAACTATTTTCAGTTTTCTTTACAGGAATCAGTTGTTCCATGCCATTTCTTCCCTAATGTAAGTGATAAGACAATCTGTATTTTTTCACTAAAAAGACAGGCTGTATTTTTTCACTTTATAATTAATAGCACCAACTTTGACTCTCAACTGATTAATAAGTATTTTTATGAAGTGATGGTTTCCTCTGCTTTTCTTCATTATTTTTCATTCATTGACAAACAGCACTCATGACAAATATGACCTGAGAATTTTCACAAATTTGTTTATAATGCTCCTCTGTTACTACTTTGGTCTTCATGAATGTTCATCTGAAAAGAGTCATGTGATTTTAATTAATTTACTGAATTACCTGACATTTATAAACAGGAGCTGTGTTAGAAGCAATCATTAGGATACTTGACATCTCACTGATAATAGTAAAATAGTAGTCTTGCACAAAAAAGTAGTAAGATTAGCAGAAAAAGAAAATTTCAGGGTTGTACACGTTTTACCATCCTTGTTCTTCCACAGAAAAAACAGTACCCATTAATGTACAGATACTCTTTTCAGGTTTAAAATAGATTTTCTTTGATTGAAATAAGTGATGTAGATTGGATTCTTTAATCCTTTCTTCACTTTGTCAGACTGTTGAGATGAAACTTTCATCCTAGAATCATGGTATCATCAGGGTTGGAAGGGGCCTTGATCATCCAGTCCAGCCATCCACTCCACACTGACCCTGTAATCCCTAAACCACTAAACCCAGACTACCCAGTGCCAGATCCAGACACCCTTATTGAACCTTCTGCAGCTGTCCTCAGTGCACTGATCGAGTCTTTCCAGGTCTCTCTGTAGATCCTTCCTCCCCTTGAGCAGACCAACACTCCCATCCAACTTGGTGTGACCTGGGAATTTACTGAGAGTGCACCCACCCCCCACGTCCAGATCATCAATAAAGATGTCAAACTGGCTCCAAAACTGGCCCTGGGAATCACCTCAGTGACCTACCACCAATTGGATTTGGCTCTATTAACCACAACTCTCTGGGCCTGGCCAGCCAGGAAGTTTTTTACCCAGCAAAGAGTCTGCACATCCAGGTTGTGACCAAGCACTTTTTCTAGGAAGATGCTGTGGGAGTTGGTGTCAAATGTTTTACTGAAGTCTAGAGAGACCACATCCACCTACAGAAATGGGTTAGCCTGTCACAGAAAGAGATACAATTGATCTAGCAGGACCTGCCTTTCACTTTGGGTGGGCTTGATGCCCTGGTTGTTCTGCATGTGCTGTGCAGTGGCATTTAGGATGATCTCTTCCATAACCTTGCCTGGAACCATGGAAAGGCCTGTACTTCCCTGGATCTTCCTTGCAAACTTTCTTGTAGATGGGTGTTATGTTTGCCAAGTTCTAGTCATCTGGAATTTCTCCAGTTAACCAGGACTGCTGGTAGATATTAGAGAATGGTTTGGCAAGTTCTTTCTCCCGTTCCTTCGTAACTCTGGAGTGGATCCCATCAGGGCCCATAGTGAGTGTCTTATTGGCAAGGCAGGTCATTAAACATCTCTTCCAGGACTGTGGGGACTTCACTCATCTCCCCATCACCAGCTTCCATGTTAGGGAGCTGGGTATCCTGAGGTAACAGCTTGAAGACTGAGGCAAAGAAAGTATTAAGTACCTCTGGTTTTTCCTTATCCCCTACACGCATTCAACAAATGGTGAAAGCAAGCCTTAACTCTCCTTTTGCTGGCAGTGTTTTTATGAAATTTTTTTTTGGTTTTAAATGCAGTGGCCAAATCGAGTTCTACCTGGGCTTTGGCTCTGCAAATCTTCTTTTTATATGACCTCACTACATCTTTATAGTCCTCCCAATTTACCTGACTCTCTTTCCAGAGATAATAAATTCTCTTTTCCCCCTAAGATCCAGCCTATGTTCTCTGTTTAACCAGGCTGGTCCTTTTCCCTGATGACTTGTCTCCTGTAGTGACGCATGCAGTTGTCTGTTCTGTGAAGTAGATAGAGTATATTCACATGAATATTCTTTATCCTGTATAAGGCTGAGGATATTTTAGGTCTTCTCTAATCCTTTTGTTCTTAGTCTGAGTTCTGAGAGTGGTAAAATATGTTATGTTCCAGACAAGCAATTCGAGAAGAGTACCACCTTCCTTTGTCCTCTGGGCTTTACTTCAGAATTCCTGAAGGTCATAAAGGTTAAAAGAAGTACTATTAATATTCAAAGCAGCAAGGAAATATTCTACCTATTCATTTAGATTATTAAATTACATAGCAATTAGTCACGTATCATAGAATCATTGAATCAATTATAGAATCATTAAATAGTTGAGTTTGGAAGGGACCTTTAAAATCATCTAGTTCCAACCCCCTGCAGTAAGCAGAGACATCTTCAACTAGATCAGGTTGCTCAGACTCCTGTCCAGCCTTACCTTGAATATTTCTAGGGATGAGGCATCTACCACCTTTCTGGGCAGCCTGTGACAGTGTTTCAGCTCCCTCAGTGAAAAAAAATCCTTCCTTATATCTAATGTCAGTCTACCCTGTGTTAGTTTAAAACAATTACCATTTGTCTTATCATTACAGGCCCTACTAAAATGTTCTTTTCCATCTCTCTCATAAGCTGCCTTTAAGTATTGAAAGTCAGCCTTCTCTTCTCCTGGATATCTATTCTTAAACAGTCTTGGTGTTAAAACCTCACGGAGTCAAAAGCTCCATTTCACACTTTCAGTAGTCTCAGGTATTGTGATTCCTTTGTTGAATGCAAAAACAGCAAAGGCAGGTAGGTTCATTATGCCTTAACTTCTTCTTAATAATTAGATAAACTGCTGTGATAGTCTGTGCAAGAAATCTCTGTGTGCCAAAAGGAGCTTTTCTACTTCTAAAACCTGTAGAATATGAATTACCTGTGTGTATGTTACTTGTGTATGCTTAAAAAAATCCTTGAGGATGAAGCTAACAACACACATGCTGTACAAATATTTAGGGAGACAAGTTTCTTTCTAAAAGAGCCAAATGAGAATATTTAAAATATTTAAGTTAAATTGATGTGGTAACTATCAATGAATGGACCTCTACTAGACAGAACAGATTTTGACAAAACATGCATTGATGTATCTTCCAGATTAATCAACTCTATCATAGGTTATCTTGCTCATATGACACATAATCAAACAAATATATTAAACTAAGAAAGACAGCAAATAAAAACCCACTTTCAGATCAACTGACAACAGCTTAAGATTGGATACAATCATGTAATTTACTACATTAGAAATCCTTGGGTGCTTTTCTTTAAATATACATGGATAAATTTGATAGTTTTAGTTTCCCTAAATTATAAAGAATCTCTAAATGATTCATATATTCTGATTTTTGTCTGGAATGGCTTGAGCGAAACATGTATCTGTTATTCTTCAGACAGAAGAAATGGAATTGGCCCCCAGTATAAGCCAGTTTCTCATTTTGTTCGTGTTTAGGAATCTTCATATTTCATCATAGGAGTCTTTGGTATTCTAGTATGGTCTACAGAGTTTGTTGAACCATTTCATAGCTTTATCTATTCACTGAGATATAACACTTAATAGATATTGACATTTCTTAGGACTGAAGTTTCTGGTTCATAAAAGTAATTTTTACTTATTTTTGAGTCAGTGCAAGTCATTTTTAGACAACCAAAAGCAGAAATTGCAGACTCAGGCCTTGTTGAACCAATTTTGCATCATTCTGGCTTGATACTAACTTCCCTGTGTGAGAACTGTGATGAGTCTGTGAACAATCGTGACGTGTTTTTAATTCTGCCTTGAGGTGCCACTCTAGGTCTGGTGGAAGTGGGGATGGTAGCTTTGCCTTGAGCAGTAGAAGGAAAAGCAGCACTTGGAATTGTGTGCCATTTCCCTCTTTATTCTTAAAATTATTCTGTAAGAGACATCAAAATGCTTCTTGTTCACTGTATGATTATGTTCTCTGAGGAATTAGTAGTGATTGACATAGAATGTAAATTATAGGTAATGAAGTACATATGCACTGACACTATTTGAAGTGCCCAAGGTTAATTTCTATGTAAAATAATGATATGTTCTCCTGAAAATTGATCTGTTGTATGGAAATTAAGGGAGAAAATTAATTATTACATCTTTATAAAATAATCAACGTACCTATTCAGTGATTATATATAATAGATGGCCAATTTGAAGTATCTTCAAAATACATAAAAGTTATGAAAATAGCATCAAAATGTAAAGTTATTTACAATAATCATGTGAACCAATTTTTTTTGTAGTCAACCAGATGCTCAGAATAAAAAAAGATAAATCAATAAATTAAATCAATGAGAGAGGAAAGATCCTCTTATGGCTGAGGCAATGGATTGAAAGTCAGGAAATTTGATTTCTGTCACAGGCTTCCTGTGTGACCTTAGGTAAGTTATGTTTTCTCTCCAGACCTTGGTTTTTCATCAATTTACAGGAAACAGTAATATTCTTTCTTCCGAACTGTTCTTGAGCTTTTTCTTGTAAGCTACAGTATATGCAGTGTCACTCTGAAGACTGCATTAAACACTTCATACTTGAATTTGTAAGGTCTCAGTTTACAGTATGTGGGGTTGCAGGTTGAAAGGCTGAGTTTGCCTTTTGACCAAGGCCCAAGGCAGAATCCCCTTTCAAAGTCAGCATTTTATTGGTGTGAGCCTGGGGTGTTGGTCTTGGATAGGTTTCTAGACAGGTAGGGAGACAAGCTGAACTGGCACTACCTCTTGTCTGTGTGCAGCTAGAGGCCTCTTGTAGCCTTGGTGTGTTGGGATGTGTTTTGTTTTATTAATATGATTGTTGTTTGATTTGTAATCTCCTTGTAGCTGCCCTTTGGTTTCTGCCCTTTTCCCAGAACTTCCTTTACTCCTCCTGGCAGGAAATGCCATTCCCTTCCTAAAAACTGCCTTCTCGAGAAACTTCTCTGTCAGTTCAGCATTTCTCTAAACTGTCCTTTTCCCTTGGGATTCTTCACTGGTGGAGATTTGAATGCCCGCCTTGTACATTATTTCTAGTTCTCCTGATTTGTTGAATTCTGTATCCTCTCCTGTGACCCTCCTCCGGTATATAAGCTATTGTCTGCCCCGAGTTCAGGGTCCTGGAGAAGCAAAGGAGAGTGGTAACATCAAATAAAAGTACCCCAGGATCCGTGACTGCTGCTTCTGTTTTTGCGCTGTGCCCTCCCTGGCAGCTGGGAAATCAGCAGAGCAGAGAGGGGCTGTGGCTGCGTGTTACCACCTAGCTGGGACGAGCTACATTGGTGCTGTGGTAGCCACGCTGGTGCAGCCAAGCCTTTTCCCATACACACTGCAGGGCCCTGCAGACATTCCATGCGGCTGACATCAAACAGGTCTGCTAGTTGTGTTCCTCCATCAACTGTGTAGTCATGTTACCTAAATATTGTTGTTTTGTTTTCTACAGGAACCTCTAGACACTGAACTAATACAAAGAACACTCAATGAAATTATGAAAGTTCTGAAGAAAAAAATAGTCATTAACAGATAGTAATTTACTTTTATCCAAATATGTAAGATCACTCACTTCTATTTTGACACACATCCTAAGTTGGTCACTGTCAAATATTTTCCTACAACTATTAGAACAAAAATGTTTGAATGAAAACTATTTCTCTTTTTAGTAAATTTGTGTGAGTCTGCTTATGTTTTATTATAAGTAATTATTGTAATATGGCAATGTTTCAGGATATCCTTTTTGCCTTTTGGTTTGGCTTGCACTGGAAATAATAAGCAATATTTCAGAGAATGCAATCGAAACATCATATTTTAATTCTGTTTTTGTTTTTACTTTAGACTTTCTATTTTAAGACATTTTATTTTATATACATGATTGTTTTTAAAAACATGATAAAGCCTTAATTCTACAACAGTAATGTGCATTTGAATTTTCTTAGAACTAAGCATATTTTTAGCATTGTGCACAAGTTTAAGGGTGTGTTACTGTGTGTTTTTTACACAAAGGCACAAACACATACATTCACAGTTTCAGTAAATATATGTCTTTATTTGTCTATTTCATTGCAAACTCTTCTTCTCTATAAATCTGACACTTGTCAGATTACATGTGAATATCATCAAAGAGGAATTTAAACTGAAAACAAAACCATTGCTATAGCATAACTAACACAAATCAAGATTATTTTGTATTTTGAAAACATAGAGTACCATTCCTCAAATAAACAGAAAAATAAATAGAAGATGATATTTTAAAAATTGATTCTATTCATTGAATCTCCAAACAAAATTTGCTTTACCTCTGTAGGACTTGCACATATAGATTTATTTGTACTTAGGTTTGTTATCTAGCCTCCTTGTTTAGACAGACATCCCACTCTGAAGGTGTGATTTATCTCATCTAAAATCAACACATATTAACTGTCTACGTTTCTCTCCATAATGAAGAATTTCTTCTTGTAATGTGGGATATTACCAGGTGTAGATAAGATGTAACTTGATACTTGCAGTGAACCCAGATACTTGCAGTTTTTACAGATTACTACCTATAATAAACATTTTTAACCATTTAAGCAACACATCAGCACTGATAGTTGGTAACTTGTGTCCTTCATGCTCTTGCTGAATTGTGGCCATTCCTGAGGTGGTGATCAACCTCAGTATGTGGCAAGTTGTGGCAGTGGGGGTTTGAAGATTATATGTTTAGTTTCTGCCTCCACTTGTCTTCCCGTCTTTTCCCTGTGGCAGTTATGATGATTCCAGATTCTTCCCTGTCTATCCTCAAAAATCCTGCCCCTGCAACTTTTCTGTCATAATTTGCTACACCCATTTATCCAGAAGATTCTCTGTCAGTTATATTTCCCTTCTGTCATTGGTGTGTACCTTTCCCACTCCATTTTATGTTTATATTTGTCGCCCCAGACCTCTCCTGTTTAGCCCTTGATTCATTAGACAGTCTCCTCCTGGGAATCCACCTCCCCTTCATAAAAGCCGCTGTTTTTCTCTGTTTCCCGCTCTTTGTCACTGTCCCTTCTTTGAGCTGTGTGGCTTCCGTGCCCCACCTGCACCTGCGCGGCACTGTGGTACCTGCGCTGCTTCCGTGCAGCATTTGCAGCCTTGGCGCCGCTCCTGCGTGGGCAAGAGTAAAAGTAGCTCAGAGAAGCACGCAAAGAGTCCTTCCTTTTTCCTTTGCCCCAGTCCATAGACGTGGGTCCATGTTTATCGTCCCCTCCTGGCAGTCCAGGACCCCAGCCAGGGGGCGAACTGCGATCCTGCCTGCCGGCGGCACCGGTGGGGCGCGGCGGCGTGCGTGCTGAAAGCGAAAAGAGGTCAGGGCACACAGGTGACCAGCGCAACCGTCCCTCCCAGGAACGGGGCGCAATGTCAGCAAGCCCATAGCAATGTCCAGTGTAAAGCAATACATCCTCAGCTTTGTCAAATCAGCAAGGGCCTTATGTTTCCTTCATGGCTCAGAAACTACACTGTACGGTAGCTGGTGTCTAAGCCATGGAATGTCACAAGAAATAAAAGGCCTTTCTTAAGGCTTCAAGGATCATTGCATATTGTAAAATGTAGTAAAGGAAGAGAAATTTTACATGCAGTCCAGATCTGATGTACAGAGCTGCTATTTAAATGTTCTTGATTTATAGTGTAAACATTCATGACACTGTTGCATAATAATTTTTTTCTCCTTTTTTTTTAACCTCCAGTCTTCAAGTAAATGAGTTGTTAAGATTTCATTAAAATTGTAATATTTCTTACATAGGTTTATTATGTTCAACTAGAATTTTTCATAGTTCTATAGAATCCCTTAAGATCAGAAGGGACCGTTACATCAACTAGATTGCCTTGAATAATACAAACTGTTGAACCACATCAATTTCTCTTACTGTGAGCTCTCTAAACCTTTTGTGATCACTGCTCATTCCATGCAGAAATATTTTGTATTTTGACACATCTTGATTTAATAAAACAGAAATGGACAATCTGCAACTTTTCTTGCTAGTAGTGTGTTCCCACAATGAATTTTCCTTGAAGTTAAAAATATGTGCTATTCTTGCTGCAGCCAAGCTGTTAAAGTTAATTTCAACTTCCCTAAAGTTAATTCCACCTTCTACTTCTTTTTTTTTTAAGGATACTCAGAGCTTTGTTAAACAAATTCCTGTGGGGTTGCAATTTCCATGATTGTTTGCAGCATAATGTTTAGTTTCCTCATTGGAGAAAATCACAAACAAAGTTGGATATCTGGGGTCTGACTTATGGTCCTGAAAAAGAAAAAAAAAAAGGTTTTTTTCCTATATTTTTAACAGTATCAATGGCTGAAAACTGCAGCCTATGCAGCCTAAAGATGTGGAATTTTATGTAGTTGTTTGAGTTCAAAGTAGGCAGATGTGTTTTGAGGAAGGCATTTGCAGAGCTCTAAAGTAAAATATTTACAATGAGAATATTTCTTTTAATTACGTGAAAGTTAGTAACATAAACTGGACCCCATTCTGTCGGGATTCAACTCTCACACCTCTTAGTATTTCACTGTCACCTTGATGGATCATTTGGTGGATCAGGAAAATGTAGTGTTATGCTTTTGTCTTTATTACTCCTGAGAAATATAACATGAAAGCTGGTAGAAAACTTGGTATTTTTTCGTTCATAAGCTGAATTCTCAGTGAATATTTCCTTTCATGATGAAGCTTTTTTCCCAAATGAAGTGCTAGTCACTGGAAAAGAGTACAGCCTGAGATGAATTAGTAACTTCACCAAATCAGCACTGCAGTGACTGCAGTGCTGTAGGTAGTATGAGACAGAGAAAGTCTTTGAGAGAACCCCTGCTCTGTTGGAATTTATCATTCCCATGAGCTTCAGAACCAGTCAACTCTGGAAAAAATATAGTTCTTGTTTCACCAGCCCCTACAGCTAGTTATTATTCAGATGAATACAAAAAATGTGGCAAGTTTCTTAGCACTCTAAAGCCTGTAAAGGAATGACTTAACAACTATTTCAGATGAGAGAAGTCTGTGCATCCTATTCCCCAAAGCCAAGTAAAAAAAAAAAAAAAAAAAATTCTTGCTCTCACTTTCTCCTCTGATTTATTTTGTAGAAGATAATCTAATGTTGAATTTTGTTAAATAAAACTCAAATTTCAGATTTTTACTACAAAAGTGCAAGGAACTTTGGGTCATAATGAAAGAGAGGTTAGAGGGTAGAGAAACCTTTATGAAGTAGTGGTAAATCGTAGGAAAAATTGTCTTGAATATTTAGTAAATCAGAGAGGGGAGAAAAGACTCTGAAATCAGGAAGTTCTTATCTTGTCTCTGAGGCTGACTTCATAACCCCAGATAGAAATGGATCCTCAAATAAATACAGTTAATTGTCTTTGTCATTCTAAGACCTGCTCAAAGTATCTGGGCTGGGAATCGTTATGACTTAGCATTTTCCTTTCATATTCCTTAGAGGAGAAACCAGTGCTGGTTATCAGAGGGACATCCTTGCAACACTCAAAAATTCAGCAAAACCTTAGGTGCTGAATTCTGAAACTGTGTCTTGCCTTGCTGTCCCAGTGAACTGCTTATCACTTTGGCTGATTGGTTTGTTTTTGAAAAAGGAAATAGAGCATTATGTAAGCACGCCAAAATTAGTATCAGTGTGAAATTTTCCATAGACAATAAGAGAGAGTTACTAGAAAGACTATAGGTAATTTATACCTTTCTTGAGCTTTAATTTTGCTTGGATTCTGGAAAGCTGCATTGCATTTTTGTTCCTCTGTCACAAGGCTAATGTGAAGATTAATTATTGAATGTT
Source organism: Motacilla alba alba (assembly GCF_015832195.1). Classification (NCBI taxonomy): domain Eukaryota; kingdom Metazoa; phylum Chordata; class Aves; order Passeriformes; family Motacillidae; genus Motacilla; species Motacilla alba. The sequence goes on along the minus strand of NC_052017.1, from coordinate 136,666,633 downwards.
TCATGTTTTGCAATCAATGGTAACTATCACTGTAATTTATAATAATTGAACACCAAAACCCTTTTTTTAGTAGCAGAAAATTTGAAAGGTCATTATCAGTCTAAGCTTGGCATAAAATTCAAATCTTCTGTAAAAATCTTAAAAAATCCACAACCGAAAACAAGCAAAATTTAATCAAATAAAGGGAATAGTAATCAGAAACTTTGAATACAAATGTTTTCTTTCATTAGGGGAAAACTCAGTTAATTTATTTTGCATTTTAAACATTCCCTTGCAGTGATATGAATTCAGAGCAACACCATTGTTCTGAAAGAAATCAGATGTTCTAAGAAATTAGGTGGGCTGGAAGAGAAATACAAGACTACATTATTTTGCATAATGTGGGAAATACAAAAGGACATGTGATAAAATGGGTGGGCTTTAACAGTGTGACTATGGATACTGAACTAGAACCTGGAAAACAGATGTGGTTGGAAAAAAAATTCCAGTTTTACTTACATAAACGTTTGGAGTTTTTGGTTTTTTTTTTAATGGTGAGGTTCTTTTGGTTTTGTTTGATTTTGTTTGCTTGCTTTTGTTTTGTTTTTTACTTTGCTCTTTCTTTTATTTTTCTCTTTGTCTTGGTTAGGAACCTGAAAAAATGGTATGGGTACATTCAGTTGCCTAAATACCTTTATCTGCGTTCCAGCTACACCTTTTTGTTTGGTCCTTCTTGATTCACAGATCACTGATGCAGTGTCCATTGCAGATGGGTAGTTTTGCAGTTTTATTACCATAAGAGAATTAATATCTAATTTTTGTCTGTTCTGGTCTCTGAGAAGTGTGTTTAAATTTGTAACATTTATAAAATTAAAATATCTCATCTGCAGACTTTTTTTTCCGCTTGAGTCAAAATTTTTTGTCGTACTTCACTCTGTGAATTTGTATGCCTTTACATACAAATGTGAACAGACAAGGAATTGAGTACAGAATCCCTTGTAAAAACAGACTCTAGGCTTAAAAAAAATCTGTTGAAAATTTCTCATAACCAGAGTGTGAAGAGATTGTGGAATACTGAATATTTGTAAAGCTTCTACTAGACGTATGTTTATTTTTTGTGTTAGAAGGTTAATCACACCTGCCTGACACATGGCTTTCTGCCTGCTTTTGTGAGCTTTCAGGGGTTTCCTTGGGCTTGCCAGCAGAAACTCACTATCTCAGTCTACCTGAGGACAATCTTACTGCTTGATTTATCCCCAGGCAGAAGAACCATGAAATTACGGTGTCAGTTTGAGCAGAGGAGGAAGAGATGTGGCTCTTGTTCAAGCTGGTCATGAGGAAAGCAGTTAAAGAATTCTGGCTCTGTGGCTCCTTCCAGTTTATTTGGATTGCACTTTGGACAAGAAATGTAATAATAATGACAGTAACAACAAAAACAGCAACAACTTAATTTAGCCATTTTCCCCTTAGAAAAGGAAGATATGAATTGATAGTTCTGTGTAGCCCCAAAAAACCCCCAAAAACGACTATATAGGGTTTTTTTCCATATTGAATGTTGAGAGATGTATTCTATTATCTGCATTGCTCTTAAAAAACTTAAGTCTTCACACATCAGCCTTGATCTTTTCTTGATGATATTCAAATTCTAATATCTAAACATTTTATAGTCTGTTAGTGGTACAGATAACAAATGAGCTGGATCACAGTCAATGAAGCTCTAGTGGAAGTTATGGCTGTGTAGTTTGTGATGAGAGGTCTCTGAACACCCAAACAATTTCTCCTACCTTTGTAAAGTGGCATCTAGAGCTTCCATCAACTAACTCTGTCTCACCCATTCCTCCTTTATCCATTAACAAAATCATCTCCTATGCAGCCCACCCGATTTTAGATCTTATGTTAACAGGTCAGTAGATGAAAGTGGTTAAAAAAGTAACGTAAACCATCTAAACATGGAAATTAGGAGACTCTCTGTTTAATATACTTTTCTACTTTGTTCCCACTGCTTCTTTTTTGTCTTCATTAATCATCACTATTAATACCATGAACTGGATATAATATGTATCTCAAAACAGTCAAAAGAAAGAAAATTACGTCTCCTTCAGTTATTAGTATGGGTCTTACTTGTGCTAACACATGCAATATCTTTGAGAACTATTTGAAAGTGAGTTGCCTCATTCATAAGGTGGGTGTAATTTTCCTTGACTTTTTAAAGGTTAATATTTTTACTGTTTCCACATTACATTAAAGAATGAAATATTAACACAGATATTATTAGTGTTTTTATTGCATTGAAATAAGTATACATAAAGAATCATACAGTATCTCCTAAATTTAAGACAGTTTCCTATGAAAACTTTTACTGCAGGTTGCTTGGTCTCTTGCATCATATAGTCATTTGGCGCTAGACAAAGTTTAAATTAGCATAAGGGGTAAAAAATGAACTGCTCTGCTTTTATAAGCTTTTCCTTGACATTGAACTCTTTATCTTGAAAAAAAAAATCACAGATTTAGCCAAAATTTCCAGCCCACTGAATCCAATAAAAAGTAAAGTTTTTTGAAAAGTTGAACAATTAACTTTTTGCTAGTGACAACTTGTGAAATTTGTTGCAAGACAGATGTACATTTCTCTCAACACCTGCTACTTTTCATCATGGTCATCCCACTCAAAGTTTGTTTTTTTCCCTTACCTCATGATGTTCATCTTCTAATTTCCTCAGTACTTTTACTCTAAATAATTACAGTTGCTCTGCTTAGTTCTTGCAGACTGGATAAAAAACTTTATCATGGAACTTGCATAAGAGGATTGCTTTTGGTATATTTGAAGCATTTCCTTTGAAGAATGTTTTATTGTGGTATTTTACTAGATTCATTTAAAAATGCAGATTCCTGGCAATATTTCTGCACATATACTATATTTTTCTAAAATCTGAATAAATCTTCAGAAACTTCTTCTTAGCTAATCCTTTAATTCTTACATCCCTAGGCTCCTTTGGGGGCCAAATTATCTGCCTTTTTTTTTTTTTTTGAAAGCTTAATAGCAAATGGATAAAATACTTTTTGAAAGAAAAAATAACTCTGCCTTCTTGCAATCAAGGGTTATACAATTAAGTTAAATTATGAAAAGATGATACACATGTAAGAGAATGACTCTCTCTATAGGCTGTTTGATAAAATTTTGTTCATAGTTCAATGCATAGGTAGATACTTTTGTCTTAGCCTGCAAAAATGGAAAAAGTAGCTTGCTAATTCATAGAGAATGTAGTTGTAACTACAACCCCCCTTATGGGGGTTGGGTAAAGAATAGGGGTAGTCTTGCCATATTTTCACCCTTTTACAAGAATCCATGTTAGTGTTGCCTTTGGAAACAGAAAGACACTGCAGAATATTCAACCTGTACCCCATCAGAGTATTTCTAAGGTCACAATGTCCCAGAGAATCCTTCAGTTTTCTTCTTGTCACTATAAATTCCTATCTCGTATCTTAATCTCTGGACAAATTCTTACTTTATTCTGCATCATATTTGTAATATTTGTACAGCAAATAACCAGTATCTTTCCAATTCAGAGCTTGGATGATTCTTGACAAATGCAACAACACACTCAGAAAATTCATAGGCATCAGTAGGATTAGTCCAAGCTGCTGAAGGAAGATGAGATTAAATGAGAAAAGTTGTGGGAAGAAATGCAGCAGGAAAGAAGTTCAGTCAAAAAGCGTTACTAAATGCAGAAAAGTAGATGAAGGTTGACACTAGAAGTTTCCTGCTGTCATTTTCTCTTCAGAGGACAAAATGGAAGACTCCAGCATGGATCAGACTCAAACTGCTGAATTATACATACTGGCATTTTATAATGGTTTCTTTACCCTCCATCTTTTTCACCTCCCTTCCTTTAGTTTTAAGGGATTTTTACCAGCCTTTATGATGGCATGAACCAGGATATTCTACTGAAGACAAATGTTTCATATTAGAAATCTGAACCTCAACTCATTTTGAAGCCAAAGCCATACTCCTACTACAGGTGTTCTTCCTAGGTTTTATGTCCTTTTAGGGACTCTCATAGTCCCAGGTGCTGTACTGGAAATGACACTCCACAAAAATGAGATCACCTTTGATTGCCCCGGCACCTTTGAGCTCCCTGGACTGTAACTGCAAAAGGCACAAGAAAGTAAATGGATTCATGGGCCTGTCATATAGTCCTGTTATGCTGCAGTCCAAAATGGCTTTTGCAATTAATCTTTGTTATCCATCTATTTCATCTTTTCAGCATTCTATGTTGAAATGTATTTATTTTCAGTATTAGTTTTGCCATCAGTATTAAGACTCTTTTTTTCATCATCCTGAGTCAGTTTCTTTTCTGAAGGACCATTTCTTTCTGATATTTCTAGAAATGAATGACATATGAGTATTGGATGCTAAAATGTAACGAGAAATGATGCACACCTGGATGCAAAGGTAATAAATCCACATCATCTGGACAGATGAGAAGCAGATGTTAAAGTTCCTTTGTGATTTCTTTTATTTTTTTGTCAGCTAAGGAATAAAATCTGACTGTAATATGTTCATATTATTTTTGGCCAAATCATTTGCTATGTGATGTTGATCTGAATTGATGTTTCCAAACAGACCATTCACGTTGTCAATAATTCAGATTCCAGTGAGCTCCTTGGTATGCCAGACTGCATATGCTAACATTTAATGCCAGACTGAACTTGCTGCACTATTCAGCAGGATGAATCACCATGAGGGAGGGTGGCTCCCCAGGTGTATTGTGCCATATGTTTCATGGTGTAGTGAATAAAGGATGCACAGTGTTTTACTTGCATCTTGCTGTGTAGCTTCTACCATCTTCCTCAGCCTAGGTTCTGGGAGCTCCTTTGATAGTAAATGTGCTGCTTCAGTGTAAATAAATGACACTCCACCTACTGCAGAAAATACCAGTCATGTTTTCACTGAAAATCTCAAATTTGCCTAGCTGGGAGAAGAAGAGGTATGCATTTACAAAACCAAGATAAAAAGAGGGTAAGAGAAGCTATAAGATAATGCATGCAAAGGTCAGTATCCAAAGATCCATGGAAGTCGGCTGATCTGCTCACACATCCTGCGGTCCAGCATTGCTCCAAAGATGTTCTTAAGCATTGCTGTTCATCAAAAATCTTTATTTAGCTCTCTTGAAGAAAAAACATGGTAGATTTCACATTACTATATCACATGTGTATCTCAAATTAGTTTATTTCCCTTATGCATTTTTTTCCCTTTGAAGGGGAAAAGAAGACATTTTTTGTCTCTAATGCCTAAATACTCATGTTGCCACATAGGCACACTGATCTCACTGTTATCTCTATTTCCACTGAGAGTAATTTTCAAAAATTTAATTTTCATAACAAGTTGCTAGTTCTTCAACAAATAAGTGGTGATAAACAATTATTTATATCTGATAAACCACCATGAATTGGTATCTTTGAGATGAAATATTATGATAGACTGGTATAATGCAGCAGTTTATCCCTTCTCTTGATCAGAAATTGGACAAGAATTGAAGAGCAGCCTATGTCGAGCCAAAACCTGCTTTTGTAAAATAGCTGTATGTTGTATTTTCTCCATTTTATTACTATTGTTACCTCAATTAAAAAAATAGAGTTAAAGACATAACAAAAATCAACACAATGCAGATAGTTCATCTGAATTATGCCTTCTTTAAAATTATGCAGATGCCCTTTTTTGTAAAACCTTTTGCCTTCTATTGTATTATTGTGTTCTGCTATATTTTGTATTTCAAGCAGGTATCCAGCAGTGACAGGCATCCATATCTTCTCTGTTAGGGGAGACTTTTAAATATTTCCCTTTTAATTTCATTTTTAATGCAATACTGGACTGCATGTATCCTATAAACATTCAGCCAGAAGTCATGATAGAGGTATATTTTGGTATGTGTGAAATTATAAATGTCCCCATGCTTTCAGAAAAGGTGGTACCAAGATGTAGACAGGCTCTGCTTTGCTCAGTTATCAGTTCTATCTGTGTAGGTGGCTGATTCCTTTTAAAAATCATTTGCCCTTCTGTAGTAATTTCTTTCTCCTCTGCCTTCAGTGACAAAGAAACTGTTCCTTACCCTGTTTGAAAGTATCCTCCAGAAATAAGATGCTCAGCTTGATTCCTTCTGGTGCTTTTTTGAGAATAATGACATGACATGGAGTATAATTCTTACTGTATGTTATGTTCTGTAGAACTTGTTGTTCTGTGTATTTGGCATCAACTACAAAAATACATAAATAAAAACCAACTGTCCTATGATTCAATTCAGGCTGCATTGACTGGGACAACATATTCCCATGATTCATATCTTCCTAGTTCATCTATTATTTAAACGTTAGTGTAAACACATCAAAATTCTTTTATACTTCTCTGTTCCCCACAAGAATGAGCCTAAAAAACACTACTGGTGTAGTGTCCTGATTGATGGTCCTTCCCCCAGAGATAGTAGAATTACAGACTCATTCCAGTAAAAGAGCCAGAGCAAGTATGTTTGAAATTATCACTGCATTTCACCTTCCAGTATTTTCTCATATGAAGATGATTTCTGAAAGAAGCTTGATTTCTCTGAAGACCAGATGCTTTCAGAGTGATGGCCAGATTCAAAAAAATAAAGAAGTGTCTTTGTGAAGGATATTCATCTTTCATGCAGAGAAACCTAAACCCTAGAGTTCTTGTAAGTGTCACTCACATCCTGAGGATGGCTTACTTATTAGGGAACACAATGTTTTTGCCAGGGTTAAATGCCAGAATAATTTTTTTCCAGAACAAATCTTCAGAACATGGCACTTACACCCAACAAGTCTTGCCTAAGAAGTCATAGTTGTTTACTCAGTGCCTAGCTGCAATCCTAGGCAATATTTACTTTAGATAAATTTAATGTACTGAAGCTGTATATGCAATCTCAGTTGATATTATGTTCTCTCCTAAAATTGCAGTGTTGATAAAGAAACATTGTGCTGTACAAGTCATTAGCAGATCCTGCCTATGGGGTGGGATACACATAATAGAGGTAGGCAAATTATCTCTTGATTCTTTTGTAGTTAGGAGATATTGTTGGTATTTAGATCTATCTATCCAAGTATAAGCCTGCACTGGTAGTTTTCCAAGTTCCACATATCTAAAATCCAAGGGATACTTTAGTACACTGACGCAATTAGATGCCCAAAGCTAATCAAGATTTTTGCAGTGCTTTGAAATTAAAGAGTTTTAAAATAAGCCTGCAAAAGCTGCACTGCTTTACTAAGCTTCTTTTCTGAAGAAGTTTATATGGCTACACTGTATCTTTTGTTTGATCTCAAGAATGTTTTCTCAGGAGTTTCTGAGTCTGGATATCACCTATAGTCATAATCTCAAAACTTTTACTTCTATTACATTCATTTTACATCTAATATCTTTGCAAATTTGACTGATCTGTTCCCATTTGTGTTCTTATTGTCCATTAACTGTCCTGCTTCCTTTTCGTCCTTATTGTTTTCCTTAAAAGCAGTGATTGATCTGCTTCACTCTTTTAATGAATTTGGTTCTTTCCTTCATCTCTTCCCTTGTTTGACATGCAAAGCCACCATGGGAAGAGTACTGTGTGAATTGCTGTGTTCCTTATCTGCAATTTACCACTCAAATAGTGATATGTTTCCTGCTTTACTGGCTGGCGTTACCAAAGTGTCCTTGGCCAAGTACCTGCAATTTCTGGTTACTTTTACTGTTTTTCATTTTCTCTTCTTTTTATCAACACAGATCAGATGAAATTGGGCCATTCAATAGATTATTATGTAGAGTTTTATCCAGTGATAGCCACCCTCTTAGCTCAAGTCACATTCACCTTTTGTGGTGCCATAATTGCTTGAACAGTACATTTTTCTGATCTTTTAAATTTTGTGTGAAGAGTAGAATTATAGATACAGAGGTCTGTGGATATGAACAGTACTTGTGCAGCTGTAGAGGAGGAGAAGAGGAAAGATGAACAGAGAATATGCTTTATGTTCTTTGCAGGTCTGCATTCTGCAGGTTTCTTGGTCAAATGAAGGTGGTAACTTCAATGTCATCCCTCCCTCCCTCCCTTCCTTCCTTTCCTTCCTTTCCTTCCTTCCTTCCTTCCTTCCTTCCTTCCTTCCTTCCTTCCTTCCTTCCTTCCTTCCTTCCTTCCTTCCTTCCGACACTTCCTTCCGACACTTCCTTCCGACACTTCCTTCCGACACTTCCTTCCTTCCTTCCGACACTTCCTTCCTTCCTTCCTTCCTTCTTCTCTCTATCTTTCCCCATTCTATTTACCTTTGCTATCTTTATTTTATTCTTCTCCTTCAGTTTTTGTAGTGGTTATCCTGACTCTTCAGCAGTCTTCTCTGGCTGTTCCTTTGGGCTTTATTTCCATTTCTTGCATTCTTGACTAGGAAAACAGATTTAGCAGGGTTTAACCCATTCTTCCATCACCATTGGTCCATGCAACACATATTCCTGTCCTGTATATTGTTTTATAAAGTGTTTTCATTCATTTATATGACATCTATTTTTTTCAATCTTTCCTGACTTCTCTAAACCCATCTAGGTACAGAGTTTTCCTTACCTTTTCAGCTGATCATCTGCTACTATTATACAAGACACTACTGGAAAAATGTATTTTTACATTCTGCCTCTGTCCACTGTCTTCTTTAGTTTTGAATGTCCCTGCAATTCTCCATTTTTCACCTGATCATATTAGGTTTTAAATCTTTATTGAAGCTTCGTAACTTTGCCATACCTCCATGTCCATATCTGCCCTTTTACATTATTCCCTTTTTACAGTTCTGTGCAGGTTTACAGTTTCTAACATATTGGTCTGCACATCTTGACAGTTTCTATAGTAGTCGTGATTCTTCTATGGCCTCCGTACATGATTTGAAATTACTGCACTGGGCATCAATTTCCGGTAAATGGCACCAACTAACTTTCATTTCCCTTGCCATCGTTCCCGTTTTTTATCTTGTCTGAAACTATACTGGACACTCTTTAGAGCAGATTGATGGACTTATTTGACCACCTAATAGAAAAAGGCCTTGGTGTTCAGTGAAGCTTTGCCTTGAAGTAGCAGAGCATCAGTACAAATAAATAAGAGTTTTCATTATTTCAGTGGTGCTAATTGCTCGGAATTGTACCAGACAGGCTCAGTTTTGTTTTTCAGCTTGCCTTTCTTTTGCTGACAGGAGAAATAAACAAGAAAAATATATCTCCACAGCCTCGGGAAAAAGAAAAAAGACAACAACCTGATGATTTTCTATTTTGTTGGCTGGTTGTTCTCTCATTTCACCAGATGAAATAATGTGCTATACATTACATTAAAGGGCCTTATCTGAATTTATGTACTCAGAGGCTTATTACTCGTAACAGTCAGAGACAAATTGGCATTTAAGTAATGACTTACTCATTAATATATGCAGTGAAGTACGTAGTCATGTTATGGAAGAGCTCAAACAATTATCATGCTCAATAATATCTCATAATGAGCTGGTACTCAATATCATATTGACCTTTCTGTACTCTCTGAAAATTGTTAAGGATGAGAGAGGTGTAAGATGCTGCAAAGCCTTTTTTCCCTGGGAATATAACTTCAAAAGACATGATTAAGGGGTGTATCCTCATCCATTCAAGGAAAAATAGTGATGGTTATTGTTTGTAGTCACAGTCCTCTCAGACCCATAAGACCACTGCTGAAAGTAGTGTATTAGGTATCAAAGACAATGAATAGCAGAATAGATTTGTGGGTCTAATGCCATTTGTAAAAATAATTTTCTTGTAATCAGAAATGAAACAAAGGAATAATTCATTTTAATTTACATTTAGTATTAAATTAATTGTGGTAATTACCTTCTCCTTATTTGTTTTCAGTCTATGCAGACCTGACATTTCCAGGGCTCCTGAGAGCTTTGCAGATCTGCAGTGTTAATCCATAAGTTAGATAAGTCTGTGAGAGATTCAAGGTTCCTGCTGATTGTAGGGACCAGGCAGTGTCTATGGGAGATTTCTGTTCCCTCTTTCCCTACTGCTGTGCACCAAAGTCTTCATTGCTCAGATGGGTAACTTCCTTCACTGCTCTCACAGCTTGAAGCCTGTGATTTCCTATGCAGCTACACATCAATTAGTTGGGCTCAGAAATGGGAAAAATTAATTCCAGACCTTTTTATTCCTATATTCAGTGCCAACACACCTATATAAGCACATACTTGTCCACCACCACAATGTGGTATCAGTAGCTTTGATACAACCATTTCTGCAGAAGGATCTATAGATAAACATAAGGCATGTCAGACCACAGATTTGGACCTGATGGATTGGCTCTCCTGTTAGATCATCTTGGCCACATTGAAGTTGTGGATTACAAATGGAATGAATGAGAAGATATCTTGGTCACCCAAGCCTGGAGGTACTTCAAATTCACATATTCTGTTTTAAACTGAAACAGGAGGTTTCAGTCTTCTTCCAGAAGCTCCCTGCTTGAGATATACTGCTAGACATATGTCTAGTTCTTGCTAGGGTGGTGGATGTGTAATTCTCCCCAGTTCTTTCCTTCTGTATCTGTAATATAAGGAAATGATCCTTTTGGCCTTGGGAATGCTGAAACAGTTTTGTTTCACAACTTTCACTGAGCATTGGACACTGTCACTCCTGCCAAAGTTTTCATATTGCATTTTCAATCTGTGGCATGGGCCTCAGGTACCTTCATCTGACAGCATATCCAGTGTGTTCTGTGAATCTGTCTGTCTGTCTTTACTTCATTAGAAATGTAAAACTCTCCTTCAAGAAAATTGCATTTCACTGGGGAGTATTTTTTGCAGTCACCAAGAGTTAATACACATATCAAAACACAATCAAAACCACAATCACACACATTCAAAAACACCGTGTCAGTGAGAAACAGAGGGGGATTTCAAAGGATTTTTGGAATGAGAGAAACTGAGGGAGAACAATATGCACCACCCCTTTGCAAGCCAAAGGTTAGCACGCAGAGGATCAGGGCTGGAGCATGCACCTCTGGCTCCTGCTAAGGGATGAATTCTTTGGCTAGCAGTGTTTTAATATGTGAACACTCAAAGTGGAAACAACATCTAAGACACCTTAAGTAAGAGTAGTTACAAATAAATGAACTTTGTTTTCTAGAGTTTAAAAAAGGACAATTTGTACTCAAAAAACCACAAAAAACAACCAACAAAAGAAATCATGACAACCTCTTTACAAAGGGCAAAAATGTTAGCATTTTAGAGGCAACATATTTTTGATATACATTGTTATATGCCTATTAAAACTCACACAGTTAATAAGAAATATATCAGCTGCAGTGTTTTCATTTTGTTTTTTTAGTACTCTTACACAAATGCATTTAAAACAAACAAACCTCTCAATGCCCAGCAAAATTTAATTAAAAAATGCAGAGCAAATTTAATTTAATTAAAAAATGCAGAGCAAATTTTACATTTTAGGAATATACATTCACTCCATCTCTGGGTATAAACACGTTCTATGTTATATAAAACCAAAATGCACCTCACCTCCCACAACAAGCCTCCAACTTTTTTCCCTCTTGCAGTATTAAAAAAAAAAAAAAAAAAAAAAAAAAAAAAAAGCCTGATTTTTTCCAACTTTCATTATTAAAAAATAGGGCAGTGAATGCTAATTTTCATCTCTTGGCAAATGCTTATGGCCAAGATGTAAACCCCTGAAAACAGGGGTTTATAATTTAAATGCTGACACAATCTTAACTAGAGCAATGGGAACACTGTTGCCATAACTGCCATTCTCTGGAAAGTATTTATGGCAAGGCTTCAACCTTTCTTAAGGCAGAAATGCAGGCCTTTGGCTGCCGTTGACTGTGGGTAATGGCAGTGGGATCCAGATTCCTGGGGATGGAGCCATCAGTACTCAGAAACCGAAGCCATTTCAACATATCTGCTAAACCTGTTCGTGACCTAGGCATGTGCTGGATCCTGCAGCCCTGAAGCCAATGGCAGACTTTTCCAGGGGTTTGAACAAGAGCAGGTCTGAGTCCCCTGTGTCCATCAATATCACATTCTTTTGTTCCTATCAGGGCCTTCCAAGAGAACCTGTTTATATATCTGTCTTCCCTAATTGAAACCAGAATATCTTTCTTTGCCTCCCACTTAAACAATGCTGGAATTAATATCTTTTTTACACCATAAAAAGTACCATGTTACAATTCTGTAAATACTCTGAAGCAAAGACTGAATATGAGATTGTGACCTCTATTTATAAAGCCATAGTTGTTTTATAAATTTCTCCTGTGCTTGTTTGCTCCTTCTCTCTCTCCCTCCTTGTCCTTTTCTCCAATCCTTGTTCTTTTATTCTTTCTATATGCCAAACAAAAATAATAACAAACCCTGACATTTTAAACATGTGAAATAAGGATAGAAATGTCTTATGTATAAAAGTATTGGAGAATTATAATGTGTTAAAAACGAATATAATTACATGCAAGTTTACAGTCTCATTTGATTAGAATGTAGATTTTTTTTCTAAGTGGGACACAGATATGTCTCAAATCCAAACATAACAGATGTAACATGAAAAGATATCTGATAAATGTTTGTCATATGCCATTCTGTTGGTAAAGCTTACTTTTTCCCAAATACTCTGGCTCAAATGTACAGCATGAGGATGGTATCATGCCACTGACATGGCTAAAACCAGAGCTAAATGCCAAAAGATTTTTCAAGCTCAGAGGGACAGACCCCTGCAAGATATTTCTGTTGTCTGGACTCTCCAGGCCAGAGCTGATCTGTTTATTTTCCTGTTTTGTCAAGTCTTGACTTATTTATAGCCAATATCAATGAGAGCAGCTTTCAGTTTGTTTTCATTTCATATGGAGAGATAGATCTTTGTATTTCGGCTTTAGGATCTGTGGCATCAGAAACCATGCTGCCACCAGTTTCCAGGGGGAGTCACTTTGAGGAGAACAGGAAAATTGAGAAGAGTGAAGTTCAGGTTTTCAGGACACAATGTTGCTACTTCTATTTGGCAAGCTGTCCTGCGTGACTATGACTGATGTTTTTTGTGGCCTAGGTAATATAGGAAGAGGTAATGGAGAAAAGCATGACAATTTTAATTTAAAATTGCAAGATGGGACAAACTGTATTTATGATAATTTAGCAAATATTGTAGGAGAGGAACAGTTCCTTCATGTAAAATATTCTGAGGCTTTTCAATCCTCTTGGGACTTTATGTGCAAAACTCTGAAGATTCACATACATTCCAGAACATAGCTGGAGCTCTGTGTTTGAATTTGAATTGTAGCTGTTATTTGTAATAGCACTTAGCTGCTTATACCATTATCAGAAGGTAAAGGCAAACAAGATGAATTTACCTGTAGCTAAAGATCTCCCAGTTTGGTGGATTAAAAAACAAAAACCTCTTCTCTTTAGGCTCTTGAAAATTTCATGCCAGCTTGAAATTTGCTCTTAAGCAGGCATTCTTGTCTTTTTATGGAGTCTACAATTTTAGACATTATTTTTATTTCTCTCAGAAATAGATTTGAACATTTAAGTTGGGATATTTTATTTTCCCAAAGTTGCAATGAGGACCAAAGCTAGCATATGAGTTTGCTGCTTCTTCATAGATAAAATTTATAAAGACATTCCAGTGGTGAAATTTATTAATTCAAATAATATTAAGAATATGTAGAAGTGACTACTTTCATTGTCTTCCAGAAGACAATCTATCTAAGCCAGCTGTTAAGAAGTGCTGAGTATGTTTGGTACCCTGTATTCCTCTAGGCATTGAAACTTTGCAGCTGTGAGCGAGGTGCCTTTGGGTACCCACTAGCTGAATTCAGCATTTAAGATGTTCTAAATATTTAACATCTTGGTGCTTTTTTATCATAAGACAGTCTCATTCACCATCAATTGACTAATCTTATGCCATGTCAGTCTTACATCTATCCATTAAAACAAAGTCCTAGTTCAGGAAATGGTGAAAGAACTGGGGCCAGAAACAAAATATCAAGCAGCAGAGGCCAACTGTGAGACAGTGGGATGTGTCTATTGTGGAAACATGAAAGTTCCTATGTCTCAGTTTTCTTTCCAATGTTGCTAATGGATTTTATCCTAAAAGTGTTATATGGAAAGTATATATTCTAAGCAGGCCCTTGGGAAAAAACCATTTTAGCTTCCCCTCCTCTCCAGCAGTGTTTTGCCTATTAAATTAGAGAAATAGTCTCCCTTTTGCAATTTTCTTTGCAGGCCAAACAAATTCTACATTCCTGGCTGCACAGAAATGGCACAGCTTCAATGAAAGCCATGCAGCAAGGGTGCTCTCTGAAGAGGTGGGAGCTGTGGATTTCTACCTACTCAGGCTGATGATGCTGTAGTTTTTCGATTTCCAGGGCAAGTTCTGTATGCAGAATACTGTGATTTCAGCAGAACGTGGTGGTATCCTGTTTGTCAAGTGTTTGAATAGATCTGAATGCCGTGCTGTACTGCATTCATTGTCCTTCACAAGATAAAACAGTTAAGATGTCGCTTACTGGCTCCTGTCCTCATGGCTGTTGCAACACCCATGCAACAGGCGCCTTGTTTGGCCGTTCCAGATGATCCACAGAGGAGGAAGATATCAAACTGCTCAACTCACCTACATCAGAGACAGTTCTGTTTTCATGCCAGAACAGAATTTAAGATACTTAGGTAAGTTCCCTTGCAATACAAAGTTTTTTTATACTTCTCTCAGGTGCCTAAGTGATTACATGAAAGAGAGTTGTGATAGTTTGTGGCTTGCTATTGTGAACAAAGGCAAGTAAATTTAAACTAAGTAGTCCTTTAGGAATCTTGTGTCTTTTGAGCTTTCTGTTTTCACTAAAAAAAGATTGCATGAGGTCAGGAAATTATTAGAGAGGGATTTGATATATGCTGCATCTCATGGGTCCTGAGTTACTCTGCAATTTAAACTACTGCAATCTTGATTAAGAAGTTCAGAAGGTGGAATTACAAGAAGTCAAGAGGTAAAGTCAATTACTTCAAACACCTTAAAAAAACTCTCTTATTTTTATAAAAGGGATTAAAACCTTGAATTAATTGATGCTTTACTCCAAGGATAATCTATGAGATTTTATCAGGATTCATTATGTTTTAACTTTTCTTTGAACTGTATTAATCTGTGAGAGTTCTCCAGTCTTGAACACAGAAGTTAGAACAAACAGTCAAGAGTGAAGCTTACTAGTGTTTTCCGTGAAACTTGTACATAGAAAGAAAAATAAGTCTTTTCCCTTGGCCACATCTGGGCTCTGTAGCATGAGCTATTTAGATGCCTGATTCTTTAAAATCAAATCTGCAATTTCTTCTTCTTGTGTTTTTACAAAGAAATTGTGCATGGGATGTTTGCATTCTAAAGTCAGGTTAAATCCAAACTGTGGGAATGGAGGAAACTGCTTGAACTTGACCTATGAAAGATGTGATCATCACTAAGTTCTTTCACGAAACATTCCCTACAGAGATGATTCCTTGCATTCTAAGCTGGATCTGTGTGGGAGAGAGATGTCTACTGCGAGTTACTGTGGTCTGAAAAAAATAGTGTCACACTGCATGTCCCTCAGTGTCACTGACATCCTGCACACTGCAGAACACACATTGTTTTTCTTATTCACCCTTGCCACTTTTTCTCTTTGTTTTTTAAACAATTTATCCAGCTTTGCTATTCATCCAGGAATGTCTGCTGGAAGGAACCTGGAACTAAGTGGAAATAAGGTTGCTGTGGGTGTACTGAAGACCAGTTTCTTTTCGGAAACATCACCAGTGTCTGCATTCATATTATTCTCATTTTAAAGGGAGAATCTGTATACTGCTCTGTAATTATGTATCTATGTTATGTGTTTCCTCACAAGATCTATATTTTAACAAGAACTGCTGCTTTTATTTAGCCAAAGATACTGGGATTTTCAGGATCCAAAATCTCCAGACATTTCTCACATTACTAGCAAAACAGAAAGAGTCCACCTTCCTGTTGCTCAGGGCTGTAGAAAAGGAAATTATCATATGACAACAACCTGTCTGCAAGACTAGGAAGACTGTATTTTTTCCATGACAGCTCCTCTAGAATCTTTTATCCTTGGCTCTGACTCAGTAGGATAGATGCTATCTCTTAGTTAGGTCTGCCCATAACATACTCTTTTGGTACTCACCCAATTTTATGGCTCAGCTTACTGAAGCTGTGCACAAGACTCTGACAAATGACTGAAGCCCTTCACACTTCCCTTTGCCCACCTTTCTATCAAAATCACTCTCTACATCCAGACAAGCAAGTAAAGCCACTTATTTTTCATATCCTTCTCCTCAGAGTGCCTCACTGAGAAAAGTGCATTAAACATGTAGGGTTATGGGGCAGACATTATTTGTTGTCTTTCAATGTTATCTGTTCTTTTACTTTGGCACTTCCATCCTGAGCTGTTCATGATCTATAATGAAACCTCTCTCACTGTGTGGGCCTTGGTGGTTTATTTGATTTGGAGCAGTATAGGCAGAATGCTGGCAAGAAATTACAATACAAATGTAGGTAAAATAACACTGCATTTTTGTTCATTTCAGAGAATCTCTGGTCACGAAAATATTTTGAACACCTACAACAGAATTGTTTTTTGCTTGACATTCTTTAAAACAAAAAAATTTTGGCATCAGCAAAAGAATATTTAAATATTATTAGGGCTTTGACAGAAGTCAACAAAAGCATGGAAATGTCCAATTAAGGCAGAAATGCACCATATGGACTTGGATGTGATAAGTAGTAAACAAGCTGTTATAGTGACACCCCGCTGTGGTTAGGTGTGGAACACATTTCCCTTTTAGGGTTTATCTACAGATGTTTTTACTTTGTAGTTCTGCTTGTTCTACCAGATATGAAAGAATTGAAATAGGGAGGGTGGGTGAGATATTTTTTCTTCCTTGGTGCCTTTATTTTCATATTTAAATTTATAAATACTATTGAACTTACTCATATGACCACACTGTGCTAGGAACTCTTCCCTGCTTGCACTTTCATTCATAGAGATGTATTCACAAATCAGTTATTTGCCGGTCCTGGAATTTCTACTAATTTATGTTTGAAGCAGCAAAGACAAACACACTTCACTCTCAGCCCACAAGTTTTCTCACTTTTACCCATCTGATTCTTTCCCCCATCTATCCTACCACCATAGAGTGAGTGAGCAGCTGTGTGGGGCTGAGTTATTGGCTAGTTAAACTGTGACAGTCCTTTTTGGCACCCAGTGTGGGGCTTTTAATTGAGTACCTCTTACTTGCCATGGGGCTTCCCTGCCTCACTATGTGTTGGAGACCCATGCTGTTTACTGGCTGCTTTTTGTTTTCACTGCTTTCTGTAGTGCTCTGCTGATGAGCAGCCCCCTCTGCTGTGCGTGGGATAACACCTGGTGACACACCTGGGCTGGATGGTGACCAGGGCATCCCTGCTATTTCTGTACTCCTGTACTGGACAGGCTGGAACTGTAATGGGAACTTGAGTCAAGAGAATTGTGACTTGTGGATGTGTCTACACAGGAGAAGGACACCCTGAAGCATCTGTGGCAGTGGAGAAGCCATGTCAGACTGGTGCACCTCAAAGTGCCTGTGGCTGTGGTTATGTCTGTGCCATACCAGCTGTGCCTCCAAAGGGACTGTGGCCCAAGGATAAGTCCACACTGGAGGAGGTACATCTCAAAGCACATGATGCTCTGGGTAAATCCATAGTGCAGCAGGTCTACCTTGAAGCATCATGGTTCTTTGTGAGGTATTGAGATGCAATTATTAAATTTATTAGAGAGATGCCTTTGCCCAATTTAAGGTTTGAGACCATATGCCAAAATCAAAAGTACGGGGGGTTTTTTTAAGAGTAAATATGAAGTAGAGAAAGATCGAGGGAAACTTCAGGAGCCTTGACACTCTCCAAGATGTTGCAGCTGTCTCTTAGTGTTTTGAGGCGAGTTTTCACAGCTGAGTCATTATATAAGGAAGGACATTGGCATGATAGGGACTTATCCCACTTCACAGAATTTTATTTTAAGCACCTCTTATCTGCTTTTTCCCTTATCTGGAAACCCAGTTTGTAGCCTCAGATGTGCATGACCTTCTGCACCACCTCGTGCATTACTAGTGAAGCACCCAGCCTATTATTTGGGCCATTAGCACCAACAGTCCAGTCTCTTACAGCACCTTGTCGAGTGCTTGAGTCATTAATCACCAGCAGTCCAGGCTCTCACATGAGGTCACGCTGCAGCACCTCAAAGTGTGTGGTCATACATAAGCCCATAACAGAACTGGACACCCTGACTGCAGCCACGATCAGGCCAAGCTGGAGCAGGTTCACACCTGAAGGGACTGCAGCCATTGGTAAGGCTTATATCCAGCTGGAGCTCTAAAGGCTTCCTGGCCCATGGAGGAGGCCATGCTGGAAGAGATGTGTCCCAGAGTGACTGTGAGCAAACCTATCCTGCAGCAGTATACCCTTGGTGAGATGGGGCTCAGAGGGAAGGCTCTACTAGAAGCAGGTACGGTCCTAAGGGACTTCACTCTGTGGATGAGACTAAGCCAGAGCAGGAGCAAGGGGAGGAGTTCATTGCAATGATAAACACTGTGGCCTGGTCCACCACAGGGATCAGGGGTCAAGGCTGTAATGGAAATTCAGTGGGAATTATTATAACACGACTCACATGAACCAATGAAAAAAAAAACTTACAAGTGCAAGTGCAGCAGGGACTTAACCTGAGCTGGTTTTGGTGCCCAATAGTTCCACACAACAGACCACCGCTGCTGTTCTGAGTGACCACTATAACAGATGGAACCCAAAGTCATGGACTAAATTAACTCAGTGGATATTTTATGGGCATTTTATGTGTAGCCCATAGAGTAAAGGAGTGATGTTCTGTATTATATCAAGGCTTGGGAAGGGGGTTGGTTTTTAAGTTGGTTATATTGGATAGTGTGGGACCTGAACATGATGTAAAGGTTATGAAAGAAAGGGTGGAAAATGTATTTGTTTTGGCTGGGATAGAGTTAGTTTTCTTCATAGTAGCTAATGTGGGCTGTGGTTTTGGATTTGTGCTCAAAACAGTGTTGATAGCACAAGGCTGGTTTTCTTATTGCTGAGCAGTGCTTAGACAGAGTTAAGGGCTTTTCTGTTTCTCAGCCCCCAGTGCAGAGACTGGGAGTGTTTGGGAAGTTGAGAGAGAACATTGTCAGGACAGCTGACCCCAAGTGATCCAAGGGATATTCTACACCATTATCACGTCGTGCTCATCGTATGAAGCTGGGGGAAGAAGGAGGAATGAGGGGAAGGTTTGAGTGATGGCATTTGTTTTCCCATGTCACCATCGTGTGATGGAGCCTTGCTTTTCTTGAGGCAGATGAACACCTGCCTGCCCACTGGAAGTGGTGAGTGAATTCCTTGTTCTGCTCTGCTTGCTTGCATGGTTTTTCCTTTACCTATTAAACTATCTTTATCTCAAGCCATGAGTTTTCTCATTTTTACTCTTCTGATTATCTTCCCCATCCCTATGTCCAGAGAGTGAGTGAGTGACTACTACTCACACTTATAGAGGATAGATGAGCAAATAAATAAAATATCATGGCCTGTGGGGTTTGCCTGATTCTGTGGGAATGGGATTCTGATGTTAGAGCTGCTGTCTTAGTTTCAAGCAGTGAAGGAAATAAAGGGCTCTCAGGGTGCGTTAACTAAACTACTGCCATAGGGCCACCAAATGCCCCGTTGTAATACCATGAGAAATCAGGACTAGTCTGACAAACACTTCCTTGGCACATCTTTTTTGTGTCTATTGCTACCCTCTTTTCTCCTTTTTATGGATAAGGCTTCAAGTCTATGACAAACCTAAGAAACAAATAATGAACTATTCTGTACCTACCCTGTTTCTCACCGAGAGTAGCCTCTTTTATTCAGAAGGAAGGAAAACTACTAGGGGCGTGACATGGCAAAGACTTCTAGGATTATACCTGTATAGATGCTGGTAAATGTCACCACGACATTTTTATGAAAATCCTTTTGTCAGGATTTTCTTCTCCTAAAAAACGGAGAGAGCCTCAGGAACAAATGTAAACAAATTACTATCTGCTGCTGTGGAATGCAACAGGTGCTTTCTTGATTGGTCGATGTCAGATGTTTCTACTTAGTGACCAATCAAGGAGGCAGCTGGTTGAGACTCTCTGGGAGTCACAAGCCTTTGTTATTCATTCCTTTCTATTCCTGTCTCGCCTTGTGATGCATCTTTCTCTCTGTTCTTGTAGTATAGTTTTAGTGTGTTCTTTTAATATAATATATATCATAATATAATAAACCAGCCTTCTGAAACATGGAGTCAAGATTTCTCCATCTCTTCACAAGTCCTGGCTGCCCTGAGAAGACCACAGGTAACAATAAGACCTTTCTAATTTCTGTCAAATTTTAACATAGAAAGTAGCTGGACAGAGTGCTAATTGGAGTTCTATGAGTAGCTGGATATGTAAGCACAAGCAAGCCAGGATATCAATGTAAATTATCATTAATATAAGAAACAGCTGTAGATTTCTTACAAAGCTGTCTGTTATTGTGCTTAGAAAGGGATTCACATAAAAATATTTTTTTATGGTTAAATTATTGAAAGAACAGTTGAATGTACAATTTTGGCCCTCATGAGGAAAATGAGAAGTCTCTCAATAATTTCTGTAGTGTCAGGATTTCACCCCAGCCTCCTGTTCCTGTGCTGCTAATAACTGGGTATGTTACCTGGGCCAAATCAAATGGCCTGGACAGGTGTCTCCTATAACCACTAAAATGGTGCTGTTCTTTCCCTACTTGTTCAATGAGAATGGAGATCCTTGCACAAGTGGTGTTATGTGTGTGCCCACGTGATGATTTCAGTGCCAGCTCAGTAGCTATCTAGCACTAAGTAATTTTTTCTTTGCTTCATGTTGACTTTGCCAGTTTGGTGCCTTTATGACATAAACAGGCACAAGCAAATGGCAAATGTTATTGGCAATGGTCATATTGTTATTATGAAACAACACCTTCCCTTAGCAGACAAAGGGTCTCAATGAAAGGAATATTTAAACTGGCTGTAGACTGGACTTTAGGCCAGTTGTAGGGATGAGAAGAGGGAGGTGGGGCGTGAGCTCTCACTGGGATCTAATGAGCTCTGATGACTGACAAATCCAAAAACAGAGGCATATTCTCACCCACCCTCCAGCAGGTTCCACCTCTTGCCCTTCACCAAAGAAGTGGTCTTTGGCAGAAAATTTTTTCAGCTCCATTTTCACTTTAAGTAATCTCCCAGAGTGGTAGTCAGATATATGTTGGACATCCATTGACTCCTTAGGATCCTACTTGAGGCAGACAGGATTTTCAGCTTTGTTTTGATCAGGTAATCTGATGCGTTATCTTCCAGTACTTTTTTTTTTCCTCCAAGTTATCAATTGTTTTCTAGGCCTCTTCCTTCCGTGAGGTCCTAGTTCTTTTCAATGCTTAAGGTTTACCTTCTTCCCAGTCCAGGATCAAATAGGCTGGCAACTTTCACAAGCACTAGATCCATCTAAAACCTGTTGATTAAAATAAAAGAAAAAAAATAAAACAAAAACAAACTAAAAAACCCACAAAAAACCAAACCAAAACAAAAAAAAACCCCAAAAACAAAAAACCAAAACAAACAAAAACTCCTTAAATTGGAACCAGAAATTATTGCGGAGACATGGGGGAGGGGAAACCCTTGGTGGCTTAAAATTAATTTCATGAATGCTAGAAACATAAAGGAAAGGCTTAAGCATGAGAGAATTTTCTATGTGCTGCATGTTCCAATCACAAGAGGACAATAACTCAGGCCCTCTCACTCAATTCCAATCCTTTATAGTCAGCCATTGTAAAGTATTTTGTGCCTTGATTACACAGCAGCTGCTGAGACCTGAACTTCCTGAAGCTCAGAGCAGCTGATCCCAATGAA
Organism: Motacilla alba alba; assembly: GCF_015832195.1. NCBI lineage: Eukaryota > Metazoa > Chordata > Aves > Passeriformes > Motacillidae > Motacilla > Motacilla alba. The sequence goes on along the minus strand of NC_052017.1, from coordinate 136,644,683 downwards.
TAAGTAACCAGTCTGCTATAGACTCACAGCACCTGACCTACTTCTCAGAACTTTTCCCAAAAGTGTCACATACCAGTATATAATTCCCGCAACAATCAAACCATGCAGTGCTTTTTATACCATTTCATATGCCAAAACTCCCTTTAAAGAACCTCCTTTCCCAAAGATCATTTGTATGTTGACTCATACATCATGTAGTAATTTTTGTCCATAATTGCTCCCAGTTGTGAAACTCTTATATATACTGAAAAATCAAGGAATTTGTGAAAAACTAAAGATCAATATGCAGCTTTACGTGCTTTTAGGATTCCTCTTGAAAGCATTTGGAGTTACTTTTTCTGCACTTCCCTATTCCATCTTGGACTAGAATCTTTAACCTACAGTGAAAGAAACAATGGCCTTTTGCCCAAGTTCCTGGAGACTGATATATCATTTTTGACTTTGCTACAGATTTCCTGGCTGATCCTAGGGTATTCACTTAGGAATCAACTAAATAAGAGGATATAGAGGTTTTAAGCCCAGTGCTGCAATGCCTAAATTCTAGGCTCCTGGTCCATAGATTAAGCTTTAAAACCTGGAGCTGGAAATATAGCTACACACTGCACAAAGAAAATTAGATGTGTGAGTAAAAATATTAAAGATGTCTTGACAGTTAATAGATGAAGGATCAAGTTGAAGTGAACAGGAGATTATCCCTAGAGGGTTAATGCTGAACATAAGATTGACTGTGGAATACCAGACTTTGTTTCTTCTGCAGGCATTTTGATTGTGTAATTCTCTTAGGAAAGTAAATGTCTACAATTACTCTTTGAAAAACAGGCTCTTACTTTCAAGACTTCCATGCCTCTGGTGCTTGTCTTTATGTACCAACTTGTTGGTGTGTTCATGTGAAGAGGAATTTTAATTCACTCCTCAGTTTAGTGAGGCTAAAACTTTTCTCATGAAGAATCTATACTTTGCCTCTAAGACAGTTACCCAATATATGTGATTTGTTGTGCCCTAGTTAGTGCTATTCCATGAGTGGTAAAAGTAATATTCCCAGTCTTGAAAGGAGAGGCTGGAAAGAAGAACTACCTTTTGTATGTGACTGCATGGCATCTTTCTCTCTTTGGAGACGGCTGGATTTTACTTGGGTTTTTTGTTTGGTCATTGTTGTCGTTTTGTTTTGTTTTATTTTCACTCCCTGAATTTCTCCTTCCTCTCTGAAGGGAAAAAAAATCAAAGCTCTGTTATGCAACTCCCAGCGTCATGGGGCCCTCTTTGCTAGGCTTCTACATGTTGCTCTAATCAAATAATTAAAACAGCCACAAACACTACACAACAAGTTATCTATAGTACTTCCAATTAGAATAAAAATAGAAGGCACTGCAATTTCCACAAGAAAGCCTGTCAAGATTTCCAGCCTCTCTTTTTTAGGCTAGAATATTGGTGGAAATACCCAACATCTGAGATGTAAATTTAAAATTTCAAAAATTTAATGAGGAAGAATGAATAGAAATAATGTGTTGATCACAGTAGTTAGAGTTGAAATTCAATTTTCTTTGTAATATATTTTGAGAGCTGCTTGTACAGCAAAGATGTATTAGTTTTGGTCAGAAATTTGTATTTTTGGTTTAATATAAAGCCAATGGTCTGATCTGTTCTTTAGATTGATAAATAGATAAATTAATTGAAAAGGTCTAGTTATTTCAACATCAATGTTAGTCGTACTGAAACATTCAAAGCTTTGAAACCTCATCTCATTTTCTCATGAAATGTCATTTGTTCGATGGATCTCTAGTGAACATAAAAATCAAGCCAAGTTTGAAGTCTTTGACATAAATCAACGTACATGGTTGACTAAAAAGATTAAGGGATAGCATGGTTTGGCAAAAAAAATTGTGCATGTGCTCCAGTTTAACTTAATCCTAAAGGGACTTAAACACTTTTAATTCATCATGCAGATGATTAAATGCTTTGAGGAATCAAAACCGGAGGTCCACTGACTGCACTGGATACCCACACAACAGAAGTCTGGAAAGAAATGTTGAACTCTGGAAGAAAACACACAAAGAGAAAGGAGGCACTAGGAGCTAAAAAAAACCCAAACCAAAATGAAGGGCTAGATGACAAATAGTCTAAAAAATATTCCCCCTACCATATAATAGAATTAAGTTTTGAAAGAAAAATTGAAAGAAAAGAGTAACAGAACAAATATATTCTCATCCAGAGTCTGTGGATATTTAAAGCAAGAAATTAATTTTCTTTCAAATATTGTGCTAATGAGTGAGTTTTGAAATACTGCTTTATGGCATAATATCTGTTTACTTTTCACTTTCATGAGCATATCTGTGAACAATAATGCTAAGCTACAAAGTTAAGATAAAACAAAGAAAAGCATAACAGGAGGTAAATGGAATTGAAAAGTAAATTCAGCTTTTTACACTAAAAATTCAATAATTAGGACAATGGACATTATCAAGAAGGGTTTATAACTTGCCATCATATTCATTAAGATAGAAGCAGATGTGCACTGCATCTGTATAAGAATATCCCAGGTTAGAAGAAAGAAGGAAATTCTAATTTATGCCTGCTTTGGTGAAAATGGTGAAAGATCATTTTTACAAGGAAGTGAGTAAAATAATGGGCTCCAGCTTACTGCATTTCATTTCCTGTTCTGCACACAAATTTCCTGTGTGTCTTGGAAGAAATTGTTTAACTTCTCTGTTCCTCAGTTCCTCTCTAGGAAAAGGAAAAACAACATTCCCTTACTTTATGGGAATTTGTGTGAGGGTAAATATTGTCAGAGTCTGTCTAGTAGTATTCTGTCTATAAGGAATCTGACTAGTAAAAATTGCTTTAGGCAGGGTTCTATGAAGAGGCTCCTGTCCCTAGATACAAACTTGCTCCTACTGCCCGTATCAGGTAGATCAGCACCTGAAAAGTTGCATTTTTGATATTGTTTCAGTTTCAGTATTCAGACTCAATACAGATTTGACTTTGAGTAGATGGAGTTTTCTTTTACCAGTCTGGAAAGTTCAGATGTGAGCTATGGATTACAACAGTCTGCAGATATCACTGATGGCACGAAAGGCTGGTCAATGGACACTTAAAAAACAATTCAAACACTTCCAAGTTTAAAATGGGATGGGTCATCTGGGGCTGTGACCTCAGCCAAAACAAATAAAAAGCATTCCAAGGCAAGTCAGGTGTCGGGTGCCTGTGCGAGAGCTTATCTTAAATACTGCTTTACAAAAGGCAACCAAGTAGTGTAAACTAATTTTTGCCAACATCCAGCACAGGTCCCTTGATAACCTTGATACATTTTATGCTCTCTGACAGAATGATTCCACTGGCAATGGTCAAATGGTAAGAGTGTGGAGGTCTTGAAACAGTCTTGGGTTTGTATATGTGCACATTTCGTGCTGGAAATACATCTCTGTGGTTTACTTTGGATTAGGTTTGTATGTTTTAATCTGTACTTTTGGCAGTCAGGGACTGGTGTGCTGGACTCCACTGTGTAACTCATCTTAGTCTGTCCTGAGGAAGCTAAATGGACTGATAAAGTCACACAGCATGCAATGAGATGGAGTTTCAGACTACTCTGTCCTTCTGCTTTCTAGATTTTATTCTTCTGAAATCTGGTTGGAAACAAAAGAGTAGTCCCTAGTCCCATTAAAAGCAAGTTCTAAGTATGTTCATAACCTTTCTTCCAGGTTTCTGAGTTAATCCTGCAGATGTTTTCCAGGCACATGAGGGACAAGAAGGCAATTTGGAGCAATCAGCATAGATTTAAAAAGAGGAAGTAATGCTTGACCAACCTGAAAACCTTCTGTAGTGAAATGACTGGCTTGGTGAAGGATGAGAGAACTGTAGGTATGGTCTACCTTGACTTCAGCTAGGCTTTTGGTAGTGCCTCCCATGAGATCCTCACAGAGAAAGAAGGTGATGAATTATGGGCTGGGTGGGCTGACAGTGAGTTAAGAACTGGCTGAATGGCTGGTCCCAGAGGATGAGGTTTATTTGAAGTCCAGTCATTACGAGTGTACACCCAGAGGTCTGCACTGGGTCTGATCCCGTTTGACGTCTTCAGTTTCTGTGAAATCCTCATGACTCTGTGCTTCTGTGAAGTACCTCATGGGGAACAAACAGGAGTAACCAGAGGCTGGTCTGCAGTCGCAGGGCTGTGATCTCATTGGAATCGTGGATGTGGTGATAGCTTATCTGATTGGAGTACTTCCATGTATGGATGAGGATTCTTTAGGAAGGACAGGTTGGGATAGTGAAGAAGGGATAATTACCCTTCTTGAGAAGGAACAGGGGGAATTCATGGAGTTCTGCCTGGGGAAGGATGGTGAACCAGATAAGACAGTATGAGTCAGGATAAGGGGGTGTCACTGTGGTGGGTATCGGACCACCTGATGAAGAAGAAGAAATAGACCAGCTAGAACAAAAACACAGCAGGGCATAAGCAGCCCAAAATTTTTCTGGAAGACATGGGTCAGAATTTTTAACTTTTGTTAGGTCATAAATCTGATAAAGAGAAAAAGCTTAGTCTGGACCTGGGAATTACAAACAAGGAAGTACTAGCTGGAGTTTGAAAGCTGGGAGCAGCCTTGGAGAGAGTGACCATGATATGGTGGAGATAAAGACGAGAGGCAATTAATTGAACTCAAGGGAATTCTGTTTAGACATAAGAAAAGTTTGTTTTACTCTAATAGTGATCAAACACTGGAACAGGTTGCCCAGGGATGCTGCGGAGTCTTCTTCCTTGAGGAGACTCAATCCCTACCTAGACATGGCCCTGAGCAGCCTGGTCTATGTGACCCTGCTTTGAGAAGGTGGGGTTGAGCCAGCCAATCCCCAGAGCTGCCCTCCCACCTCACTCTTTCTATGATTCTGTGATACTGCTTTCCAAACCACTTGTTTCTGAATTCATACTGTTTTCACAGGACACAGTAATAAACATGAGAGTACCACCAGCCCCCAGCGCTGCTGGGGGCTTAAATTGGTGTGTGGGAGATCAGCTCACAGGGACACAAGGTGGCACTCTGGAGCAGTCCTGGTCCTGTCAGGTGTCATTGCAGTGTTCTCAAACCCCACAGCTCTCTGTACTTGTATTAAAATGGTATGACACATTGAGCTGATTAAATACACCTTTATATTTTAAACCTTCTCCAGTTAGGATATGATAGAGAAACATTTCTGATCTTGTTGAGGTTAGGGAAAAAAAACCCTAAAAACCTGGCTGAAGCCTTTCCACCTGCAACATAGGGCCTAGACTGGATGGAAGGCACATAGACTCTGACATAAGTTTTAAGTCAAGCTGTATGTACTAGAGTGAGTTTCTTAGAAGTGGAAATTTATGATGAGTGACAGTGGGAAGTCTGTAGGAAATAATCAGGCCATTTAGGATGAAAAATCAATGCATTTTAAAATACATTATAATAATGCATGGAATGGACCAAGAAATTATATAAAAAAATCCAGTGCTGGACATTAAGCAAGAAAAACAGATAAGAAAAAGAGCTACAAGTTCAAAAGAGTTGTTACAATATCCATTCTGCTGATCAAAGACATGATCAAATTATACTCAAACCTATCATTACAGATATTTGCAATGTGATCTGGTTTTGAAAGCTGTTTCCATAATACAATTATATCCAATTATGTCTAACACCTTAGTGCTTATCAGAATTTATCAGTTCCATCTGTAAAGTGTGAGTAATAGTACTTTCCTGCCCTGTCAATTTCAGAAAATAAATCTGTTAAAATCTAGTACAACAATGGAAGCCATTAAAGTAATTAAAACAGAAGCAAAGGGACACCAAAGACCTTTCCCCTGCTTTGTTAGCATTTGCCATAAGCTTACTGTATGGAGAGATCCTCATCACTCTTGGTTTTACCAACTTCTTAAACCATGTTTAGGTTTTCACTGGGGCATTAGGCAGTGAAAAGGGAAAATGAATCATCTCCAAATTTAGTAACTACAACTAAACTTGCAACAGCTCTGGCTAAAAGGATTTTTGAAATAAGGATTTATTGTTCATTGCAGGCAAAATACATTCCTCACTAATGTGAATGGCAAAATCTGAATATAAAAAGCAAAAAATTAAAGAAACTAAGGAAGACTTCACCCCTTTTGTAAAAATGAATAGAGCTGAAAAAAGTACAATGCCCAGAAGATATTCAATATCAGTAACTGTACAAAAGGATGAACATGTACTTTTGGAAACTCTACACTGGGAAACCTTAGAATTGGAAGCTTTTAAAAGTCCAGGTCTCCACAGTCTTTAAGAATAACCTAGGGGCTTCCTCCAGCAAAATCCTTGAAATGAATAAAAAGGATACTTTAATATAAAATATATCTACTGCAGTAAGGTAATGTTGCCACAAGCAGTTTCATCCTAATTAGCTCTTTCCTTCTTCCAACATTCTCTTCTGTATTGGCACTGTTTGCTTTGTTGCAGTAAGTAATTTTAAACAGGATATCAACAGACAGAATGTACCAGATAACCATTACATTAAAGTAGCACAGACAGCATAAACAATGATGGCAGCATATGCAATAGTTGTTATTGGTCAAAAATTGTAAATAAAAGATTCTATGGAAATTGGTCAGTTAAATTGAAAGGTGTTGAAGTACCACTGCATGATCTGGTACAGAAGCCCTGTCAGACTTCAGCTAAGAGCACTATACCATTGTGCCAGACATGGAACAGGACATAAAACTTGATCACTAAAAGAAAAGGAAAGCTAGAGTTAGAATGGTCATAGACAACCAACAGAGATGACTTTATTTGTGTGAGTATACATTGTGAATTTCTGACAGAGAAACTCAAGATTCCTAAATCCCTCTCTAGCTTCTTGTTCAGTGAATCATGTCATTCGATGTAATGTGATGTTTGGTCTTCCTCTGGTGCTGAAAGAAGAAACTGAGGCTGTGGTCTGTATCAGGTTCTCCAGTTTTGGAGTAGTTGCTCTACAATACAAGGGAACACTGAGACACAAAGTTTTTCTTTTCTTGGTCACTATGGCTGTAACTGGGCAGAAACCAACAGAAGTGAATGACTTAGCTCAGACTAGCATAAATATTGCAAAGTATACACATCTGAATAGATTAACTTTCTTGTTCTTTCCCTCTTGGTTTCTGTCCTGTCACAATGTGGGATATGCTAGAAATACCATTAAAGATGAGGTTATGGATTTTTTAATGCTTGTGACGTTCCAAAAAAAAAAAAAAAATCTCTGAACTGAAAGACTTTGGAGTGTGGTCTTTGCTTGCTTATTTTAGCAATCATAGAATCATAGAATGGTTTGAAAGGGACCTGAAAGATCATCTAGTTCCAAGCTCTCTACTGGGGGCAAGGACATATTCCGCTAGACCAGGTTTCTCAGAGTCCCATCCAGCCTGAATCTCTTGAACACTTCTAGGGATAAAGCATCTACAACTTCTTTGGGCAGCCTGCTTTGGTGCCTCATCACTCTCACAGTAAAGAGTTCCTTCTAATATCAAATCTAAACCTGCCCTCCTTTAAGCAATTACGCCTTGTCCTATCCTTACATGTGCTCATCAAAAGTCCCTCTTCAGATTTTTATAGGCTCCATTTGAGCACTGGAAAGCTTCTCTAAGGACTCCCCAGAGCCTTCTCTTCTGCAACCCCAGGTCTCCAAACTGCCTTCATAGTAAAGTGGTTTAGATATTTTAACCACTGTTTAGATGTCCCTGTGATGGTCCTGATCCCTGTTTTCTTTGGTGCTGTATGAACAGAAAACAGAAAGTCTGTTTTCACCATAGAGAACAAGTAGGAAGCATATCAAAAGCAAGCTACAGGGGATATGGTAATGTTCAGGAACTTCTGAAAATCTCTGAATGATTTAAAGCAGTATAGCTTTTTACTTTATAATCAGGCTTTTAGAATCAAGCCATTTAGTCTAGTTTAGATGAAGAGTTTAGGGTAAGAAGGATCAAAGAAATTGATAAAAAGATATGAAGTGAATAAACTTTCTACCTTATTAATATAGAATCAATTTAACCACCAGGTAGTGAATGGGGTGGTCCATCTAAGAGTTGGAGAAGAAAAATAGACAAAATTTAGACCTAATCTGTGTGGAAACTTTGTAACAAATTAAGAACTTCCATCTGCTACACTTGCATGAGTGCAAATTAACACTGGAGACTGGTTGATGGAAAAAGGGCTCTTTTATAAGTGTTCCTTGAAAGTTCAGTTCCTACTTATATGAGATTTCCAGCTGCAATCAAAATGAGTACCATCCTAGCTCACAGCTTCACATCTGATGTTTGAATAAAGTTTATGCCTAACTACCTGATCACTAGTTAGCTCATGTAATATCTCAAAATTGATATATTTCAGCAAATAGGGCTTCCTTCCCTGTTGGTCAGTTTATCAGGATTTTTTGTGTATATATATATATATATATATATATATATATGTCATTTATTAATATTTGCTTCACACATCATTTGCTTGCTGTAATCCATCATAAATATTCTCAGGAATATCAGCTTTGAATTTAGGCCCTCAGAGTATTTGCTTTCCTCAGAGACAACTTCCTGGACTCAATTCTTTCCTTGCTTATTTCTTGGGTCAATACATGTGATTTGCACTGGTTCACAGCTCACCTATCCCTCCTACTTTAAAAGTCAACAGAAGAAAACCTAGCTAATAATTCTCTTCCACCTCAGAAAAATATCCTAAATACAGGCTGTAGTTTTTTAAATTGATAAGAAAACACTGAGGAATAAGACTTCCCCAGACTGATTTCCTTAACTTGCTCAAAGATTTTTGTAAATTTAATGTCAGATTTAAGAAATTATCAGAGAAATAATCCTCTGTTTACAATTCTCTTGAGATGAAAGTAGACTTTGAGCTGTTTGTTCATCGTAGCTCAGTCATTTCGTGGTTCAGAACAGTCACTCCAGAAGTTTCGAGCTGTTTATTTGAATAGTCTCCAGAAACAACATGAACAATAATGGTCTTCTTTCAAAGTAACATAGAGATATATAAGATATATACAGTGTGGTTCAAGTTCTCATTCTGGAAGGAGTACTATATTTTGGTCCCAACTCTGGGGATTATATTCAGTTCATACTATTTAATATATGTTTAATGCAAGACATAAAAGCCCTTTTGGGATTCAAATCCTTTGCTGAGCAAAGTGCTCCATATTCTGTTACAAAGCCAGGCTTCCCCAAATGCTCTTTCTCTAACCCAATATATTTTTTTCCTCACAATGAAAGAAAATAGCTTCAGGATGAGAGGTGAAATGTACTCCTCACTCTGTCATCCAGAATGGATGATAATCAGGTGGTTGGGGCACTGTCTCAGCAGACATTGGTCTATGAATTTCAACCTCATCAGTCACAGAAGGGCTTAAAATCAAATTCTTTATATCTATGAGCGATTATTGTAACTGCTAAACCATTATACACTGGGGGTCCATTTTCTCCAGATTCTTTTTTTTTTTTAAAGTACAAGCAAGCAAAAAAACCAACCCCAAACCAATCCACACTCCATTTATCAAAGAGAGAACAGTTGTGAATATCTACTTTTCATAAGACCTGTAGATCTACACTCTAAGGTAGTTAAAGGACCTCCCTGTATTTTGAGCTACACTGCTTGAATACATAACATGTATTTACTCCATGTAGATATTATAGCTTCCTTTGAACATCTAGGAAGGGACAATGCCCTTTTTCTGTGTGTGCATCTCCCACACAGCCACATACAATAATTTCCTAGAAAAAAAAAAGTTTGCAAAATGTATCAGAAAATAAAGTGTTTGATGTTTAATATTAACAATATAAAAGAAGTTACTTATCAAGAAAATTGATAAGTAACTGCAAATATTCATACCAGTTACAAAAACTCAGAATCAAGAATTATTCAAAACTGTGAAAATGTGTGGATGGTTATTTTGCATAGCCAGAATCTGCTCATTTTTAATAGTAATTTATCAGACATAAACAAAGACTTTTCTGAGAAAGTTTAAATTGCATTGATTCTTTTTTTTAAATAAACTTATTTGAAAATTTATTTTTCACATTTCCAATAAAAAAGAAAATTGATTTACTCCTAACCAAAATACAGAGAAATTCAGTCTTCTCTATTTATTAGTACCCATTGCAGCTGTTGGATTTCCAATAGCAGTAATTCGCTCTGAATTAAGTACATCTTCCTCATAGCACTCCACTCTCCAGAAACCAGTGGTGTATATCCTCTTTTTCCAAAACAGCCTGATTAATCTAAAGCTGAAGTATTTGGAAAAGATTGAACTACTCAGCCTCTGTTTCCTCACCTTTGATTTTACTGGCAAGGTCTGCTGCTGGCCTTGTTGGTCCATGATCCTGGTGAAAAGGCTGCATGTACCCACTTTCAAGAAGAAAGAAGAAGACGAAGTAGATGAAAAAGAAGACAAAGAAGAAGATGAAGAGGAAGAAGAAGAAGCAGTTTCTCAAAGCCTAAACTAATTTCTGAGGGAGATCATGGAACAAATGCATCTGAATGCCATACCTGAGCACCCACAGGCAAGAAGAGACAGGCAGCATGCGTCCCTGACCAGTTATCTTCCTAGGATTAGAAGTCTGCTTTTGTCAAGGACAGTAGAGCAGTAAAGGTGGTATATATTAAATTTTCGTAAGGCCTTTGATGCAGTCTGTCATAATCTTCTATTAGTCAAATGGCTGAAAGCTGGAGTCTATAAATGGGTGGAAATTTTATGGATTACCAGGCTCATCAACAGTATAAAGCCTGGCTGACAGCTGATTATCAGTGGTGTTTTAAGGGGTAGACATTAGACCTAACACTTTCAGCACTTTCGTTAACAACATGAATGATCCCTTTGTGTGTACTCTTAACAATTTCACAGATGATACCAAAATGAGGGAACAGTTCATAAATCATAAGGTATGGGAGAAGGCCGGGGGGAGGAAAGCTTGGGAATGCCTTGGGAGACAACATGTGTGTAGTGCTAGCCCCCATGTCAATCACCATGTCAGTCACCCACACCCCACTCCCCTGTTCTAGAAGGTTCCTTGGTTCTCTGTTCCCCATTGGTCCCAAGGTTGGAACCACTCCTACCTCCTTCCCCTATTGGTTCGTGTTGTGTCACCCCACCCTGGCTCCTCCCCAAACCCCGCCTACCTCCCCTGAGTTTATATACCCGGACCCCTCCCAGGTTCAAGGCTTTTTTGTCTCTGCTCCCCTTCAGAGAAGGTTGTGTCCCTGCTGCTCCTCACTTTCTCCCTCAATAAACCTCTCTGGATTAAGCACGCAAGAAGCCCTCCTGCTCTTCATTCGGTGGTGAGGCTTTTATATATTACGACATCCGGGCTTGGGCAGAAGGTGGGCTGAGGGTGGTACCAGACGGCACCACGGAGGAGATGCTCCCAGAGCAAGAGGTAGCCTGGCGGCACCGGCCCAAGGAGAAACAGCAACCCTGCAATAAGGCAGGGCTCCTGTTAGAGAAACCTCATCATAAGTTTGGAGAAGTAAGCTGATGGGAAAATCATGAAGTTTGACAAGGTAAAATGCAAGTCCTGTACTTTGGAATGAATAACTCCACTCAGCAGTGCAGGCAGGAGTCAGCTGGCAGCAGCTTTGCAAGAAAGGACAGGGGACTCTTGGGCAAAAGTTGAATGTGGTTCATTAGTGTGTCATTGCAGCAGAAATGGCCAATGACTTCCTGGGCTGCAGAAGCAAGAGTGTAGCACAAAGGAGTGTCTTCTCTGATGGCACTTTTGAAATCACTTTTGGAGCAGTCTGCCCAGGTTTGGGCTCCTTGATACAAAAAGAGCTGTCCCACTTAATCTGAGTCAGGTGGAGAATTACCAAGGTGGTCATGAGGCTGGAGAATATGGCATAGATGAGGGAGACTGAGAGAATGGGATTTTTTTCAGCCTGGATAAGAGGCAGCTTGGAGAGCTTTTACTGCTATCTATTGCTATCTAATGGAAAGGCATAAGAAATCAGAGCCAGATTTTGCCTAGAGGTGGACAGAGTCAGGATGACAGTTAATAAACACATCTTGTGACAAAGAACACTTAAATTACACATAAAAAAAATACCATTAGTATGGTCAGAAAGTGGAGCAGGGGCCCATAGGTATGTAGGCTCCATTGACAGAAATATTCAAGACTTTCTTGGTCAAATCCTGATCTGATCTGGCCCTTCAGGTGAGGTGTTGTAAAACATGCTCTCCAGAGGCCTCTTCTATCCTAAACTGCACAAAGACTCTGCAGTTAGATTTCCATGCTGAAACAAATTCATTCATCCTATGAAATGTGTGTGTCACCATGAGGATCAAATGGCCTGCTCCTCTCACCACTAAGTGTGATGCTCTGACCATGCAGTGTTTCCTTCCAGCTTGCGCTGTATCTGTGTAGTTCAACTACCATCAGTGTTTTCATCTCTTGAAAATATATTTCTCCCTGAAAAAAAATCTAATAGCCAAATATCCTTTAAGAAAATTTTAGCTATACGAGCAAACATTAGAAATACCACTTAAAAACTGTAAGTCAGAGAAGCTGGATTTTGTTATATACTGGGAGACCCATACTAATCAAAGAACTAGAGTTCAAAGTTTAATCCATATCAGAATGAATTGTCTTGATCAGAGCTGATAGATTATAATTTATTTGTTAGATAACTTATAGCTTGTGTTCATAGAAAGTCTATTCACAAAGTTTTCTGTACTTGAGTATTCTGGAAGATTTTCTCATTTGTATTCCTGTAGAAGTGAAATTTGAACAATAAGAGTGGTCAATTTATGATACTTTGAACATGAGAGTGGCATTAGCATTGCGGGAACCCCTGGGCAGGTGCTGTTGGAGCAACCGCTTTCCCAAGAGCGATCCCCTCCTGGTCTGGATGACCAACTCCCTCAGCCCACCTCGCACTCAGGCCTGGATGTAGTAAAACATGAACAACCAGAGACAGAAGGAGGGCTCTTCGCTTGGTAGATCCAGCTGGGTTTATTTAGGGTAGGTCCGAGGGTCTGAATAGGGTGAGGGTGAGAGGAAGAGCAGGAGCAGGCAGGGACACAGCCTCAGCTGAAGGAGACCAGCCGCAGAAGAGCCAAGAACTGGGGCGGGGCCAGGGTATGTAACTGGGGAAGGTAGGAGGGGTCAGGATACAAACTGTCCAATGGGAGAGGGTGTCAGGGGAGGGATTGAAGGGGAGTGACATGAGTCACACCAATGGGGGAATAGAGTGGGAGGGGTCTCTCCAAGAGGGCCAATGGGGGAAACAGGAAACACAGAACTTTCTGGAGCTGGGGATGAACAGCAACTGATTGACAGTAGTGCATTTACATCAACAGGCAAGGAACCATGGGGAATTATGCCAGTTTCTCGCCCTAACTTTACAATGGTGTCCTCCCATGGCATCCCATCTCTGTTGCCCCCATGGCTGTCTCCCACATCTGGAAGACTTTCTCATTTGTATTCCTGGAGAAGTGAAATTTGCACAATAGGAGCAGTCAATTTATGAAAGTTTGAACAGGAGAGTGGCATTAGCATTTTGGTTATTATTTTTCCTTTTAATTGGAAGAGAGTTGATCATGTTTCTGTTGCAGGACTGCAAACAAGATTGATGAAATACACAGGCTTGTAAGACAAAAATTACAAAATACTTTAGTTTTAACGCTGATTTATTTGTAAGCCAGGATTTAAGGAGTTTTTCTTTCTAAACATTACTTTTTTTGTTTAAATGTGCAAGAATGTCCTATCCAGGGGATTTATTGATCCTTTAGAAATATTTTTTCTTTGATTTTACTTTATTATCAGGTAACAAACAGCTGTATATCAGTATAGACTTGGAAGTCCTTTCCCAATCCCCCAACAGTAGGATCTGAACTGACGAATCATAGATAGAATAATATATTTTGCTGCTTTCTTGCTCATGAAACATTGCTAGGAATGAAGAAAAGTACAAAAGGAGGAAGAATTCATTAATTGTAATAAAGCCGTAGTTTGCTTCTCTGTGTTTTCTGATCTCTAACCTATGCATAATGGTTTTGGTTAAAAACTCCCATCCTTTCTTTGTTGTCAAATATAAACACTAAAGTGGCCAATCAAAATATTGTAAAGATTATCTGTTTTACCGTTTTAATAATTCCTTATTAAAACAGATGTATGTACAAAAGTTATAAGAGATATAATAATAAGAACAATGAGAGGAAATATTCCAATTACCATGAGTATTACAGAAATTGAATAATAAAGCAAGACTGATGTAATCAAATAGAAAGAAAAGAAATAATAACTTAAGATAGATTAATACCAGGAAAAAAAAAAGGATTTATTTCTTCTTTGTATTTAATGAATAGAACTCATTTGCAGTATCTTAAGTTTCAATATAATATTTAATAAAAATGTATTTCTCTATAGACAAGGGTTTCATAACTTATTGGGAACATGAGTGCTTAAAGATTAGTCTTCAGTTCCACTCTTTAATATCAGAAAGAAGCAAGTGGTGGTTTTTTTTTTTCATCCTGTATATGATTTTATATCTGTTGAAGTTTCATTTTTTGCATTTTTAAAAATTTATTTGCAAACATAAAATGTAAAGCCAATTCCATTGGTTAGACAATCAGCTTATCTGCTACCAACAGATCTTTATGGAATTGCTGGTGATCAGTAAAGCAATAATGAACATATGTGAGGACATCTAAGGAAAACTAAGTAATTTTTCATGGAGGCATAAAGTCTCAGTGACTGACCCATACTGAAAAACTCATGATGTTGTAATAATTTATTTCCCATGACACCTTCCTGAACAAGAAAAATATTGCAATTCTCTTTCATTTATTGTAACACGGTGGACAGATTCCAAAGCTGGTCCAGAAAAAAGTAAACAAAGATAAATGGATAGGAGATATGTAAAGTTACACTGGGCTTCTGAGATGGTGGACACACACAGACACATGTTAAAAAAAACCCAAACAACCTAGAAAATTAATGTATCAGATGTATCGTGTATTACAAAAAAACTGACCTAAGATGAATATACAGATGTATCGTGTATTACAAAAAAACTGACCTAAGATGAATATACTATCTAAGCTACCATACGTTTATCAATATTGTGTACAATCCTGAGCTTCTTTAGGTGTTCATCCATCATTAGAATAACCTTTTCAGAAGGACAAAAATGGATATGTCAATGAATGTATCCTGACATTATCAGACTATTTTAACTACCAATGAACTATCCTAACATTAACAAACATCAATGTATTCTTTGCCCTTTAGGTCTGCCCGCTCTTTAAATAGGAAAAATTCAATGAATAAAGAAATAATTGCTCTTGCACAGTTATTACTTTGTACAGTGGCAGGAAAATAATTTCCTCCAAACTTTTCTGGTAATTGCAGGAACTACTAGTCTTACCAGTAAAAACTGAGGAGAAAAAGGCACAGGGTTGTTTGGCCTCTCCCATTTTGTTTTTCTTCCAGTACTGTGTCCCATTCAGCAGTGGATCCACATTTTCTCTAGGCTTTTCCTCAGGCTTGGAAAATGTTCCTACATCCTTTATGAGCTACCTGACCCTGCTCCCACCTCTTATTTTTCCCATCTCTTGCTTCTTTTTTATGTTTTTCAGGAGCTTCTTGTTTGTCTGTGCAAGTCTTCTGGTAATATTTCCTACTTTTCTGCACATGAGGATAAACTGTTCTTGAGTTTGGAGGAGCTGATTCTTGAAAAACCTCAGCTCTGATGAAATTCCCTTATCTGCAGGACCATATCCCATAGGGTTCTTCTAAGAGGATGCCTGAACAGGCCAAATATGTAGTTCCTAAAGTTTGAAGTTGTGATTCTGCTATTTGTGATATGTGCTATGTGATTCTGCTAACTCCTCCTTCTGGTGATCACTCTCATAGTGACTGCTGCCAAACTTGATCCCACTCTAATCCCCAACTAGCTTTTCCTTGTTTGTAAATACCATCTCCAACAGAGCTTTTTCTTGTCAGCTCCTCAATCACCTGTGTTAGGAAGTTCTCACCAATGTACTCCATAAACCTCCTGGTTTGATTGTGCACTGCTGTGTTATCACTGCAGCAATGCTCTTCATGAGGCCGCTCCCTGTTAAATTGCCCTGCACCCTTTCCTTGCCAGCCTAGTCCACCATGTCCTCAGTGAACTGTTCTCCTCTTCCACTGATTTAAGCATTTCTCACCACACTGGCCAGCTTGTTGGCATAGATGTTTATGCCCCACTTTATCAGATAGGTGCTACCTCTTCCCACCACAGTCCTCCAAAATGGTAGTACAGTTTTGAAGAAAAATCTCCTTTTTCTGTGTCTGGTATGCAATCAGGCATTGACTGTAGGATCAATCCAGTCCCCATAAAACCCTTTCCTAAAGCCCTTCAAAAGCATCTGAGGGAACTGGTCTTGTTTAGTCTGGAGAAAAGGAGGCTGAGGGGAGAGGGAAAACTTATTGTGCTCTAAACTGCCCAAGTAAAGGCTGGGGTGAGTTTTGGTCTTTTCTGGCAGGTAACAAGCAATAAGACAAGAGGAAATGGCTTCAAGTTGCATCAGTGGAGGTTTACATAGGATATTAGTAAGCATTTCTTCACTGAAAGTATTACCAAGCATTGGAACAGGCTCTCCATAGGAGGGGTTAAATTACCATCCTTGGAAATGTTTCTAAGATGTTTGGATGTGGCTTTTAGGGATGTGGTTTAGTGGTGTATTTGGCAGTGCTGGGTTAAGGGTTGGACTCAATGGTCTTAAAGATATTTAATGACCTAAACTATTCTATAATTTCCTTTAAGGATCAAGGAGAAAACCATTCAGGCTTCCACACTCCTGGCTCTTGCAGTCAGTCATGTAGTCACACTTGATAATCTTCAGGTATCCTCTGGAAGTATCAGTGCACACATGGAAGAACAGCAGTGGATGGGATTAGAAGGACTAATCAGCCCCAGCAGCTTCTTCCCAGAGTCCCATATCTGATTGTTTTAAAGCAGCAAATCTCCCTAGGGAGAAAGTGAGTTTAGCAGATTGGAGCTACTCCTACTTCTTACTGCTGCTCAGCTCAGCCACGTTGGGTGTTTTATTTGACAGAGCGCCCATCCCTTCCTATGCTACAAGGACATGCTGCATGCTTCTGTAGCTGCAGATTTGCAGGGGAAACAGGAGCTGAAGGAGACAGAAATCACAAGCATCCAGCCTTGGTCATCATGGAAATCTTTGTTTCCTATCCAGATATGTACAAATTCTGCCTTTGTGTCTGCCAGATGGATTTTCAGGCTCTTATGTCTGCAGGATTTTGGAGAAATTCCAGAGGACTTTTTTTCTCAATACCTTTGGTCCTGTGAAGTCAGTTTGTCTCTTCCTGCAGCTTCTTTCCTTGGCAACCCAACCTGTTCATCCATGATCATTACTGCAGGGAAAGAGCCCACCTTACCCTCTGAGCCCAGTACCAGTTAGAGGCACCAGGCACCCCTGAAGCCCCAGGTCTGTGAGGCTGTGTACTTCATTGGGCAATCATTCATAGTCTCCTCTATCCAAGGACAGCCCTATTGTTGCTGCTCCAGCAACTGCTGGAACTGTGCCCTGTGGCATATCAACACCACTCAGCCCATCTGTGTTGCCCTGAGCAAAGCTCCTGGGTTCCCTCTGCAAGAATTGCCACCTCTGCTAGCCATTTTCCCTGGAAACTGTGTCCTGAGCCAGCAGTTCTGCTGAACTGCCCCTGTGGCCTGCTGGAAGGGTGCTTGAGCCTCCCTGATCAGGAGTTACTGGAAACAAATGCTTGACACACCATTTGATCAAGGGCATCTGACAGAGCTTGTTAGGAGCTGCTAGAGCTTTCTGGAAGTCATAGGTCTGGGTAGGTAACCTTTCTTGTCAGTGGTAGGCACCTTAATGTTTCTCAGAAAATGCAAAGGAGTACCCAGATCATCTCAAGACAAAATTCCCAAGGAGAATCTGTTAGTTGATTTTAGGTATGGGTTCTTGTATGGCTCTCTGGATTTAAACCAGTTTATACTAAATCCTTTGCTTGCTTCCAGGGCACTAAAGCTGTGAGCAGTGGGCTGGAAGAAGATGGGGAAAATTTGCCAAAATGTGCAATACTTGAATTATTTTGGCTATAGTGATGCTAATAAATGTGCCTGGAATGGCTCTTTGGCATTGAACTTAGCTGGCACCAAATAGCTCATGTTCAAACTGCTAAACTCCTTTTCCCTCCAAAACAGGACAGCTATATCCAGATTGAGACTTGTCCTTGGTATATGCTCATTCCAACACTGTGCCTTGAAATTATTTCAAAGACCACTGTTTTGGTCTGCTTGAAAGGGACTGTTTTAACAGTTTAACAGTACATGTTAGTTTCAATGTTTCAATATCTGTGAACACTCCTCACTACTATTTCCATTAAATGTTCTTTGTACATCATTCTCCAGCGGCCACATTCTCCAGTAACTAATGGAGTTCATGGGTCTGAACAGCTTCTGAGTACTATAGTCTCTTGAAGATGAGTTAAAACAGGATGGTGTGGTTGGGTCTGACTGCTTCATGCACATACATTAATACAGAATCACAAGCTTTTTCCAAGATCAGTAGGCACTAAGTCAGGTTTTCCTAATACAAGAAGATAAAAATTTAGAGGGAAAATTTACATTACGGTATTTAGCAAATGGTTGCCAATAAATGGTTGCCTGTCTGTGAAACCACTAAATAAAATAAGCTAAATGAAGATATGAAAACATGTGACACATATATAAAATGATCATATATTTGGGTGAAGAATAGAGGTACTGGTGAAGGTATTGACAAAAATCCCTCTTTTGCCACTAGATCCAGAATATCACCCTGTACAAATGAGGGAAATAACAAGAAACAAATCTTAGCTCAATGGTTAAAAACTCCATTTGGATCATCACTCTTTAAGAAAAGTTACCAAAAAATCCTCCATTATTAATGCAAAAAGAGTAAAGTTGACATAAATTACAAGATGGGGCTCACCTGCTTTTCCACTGAAACATTTTTCCTCACCTACCAGTTAAATTAAATGTAGACATTTTTTGCATCACACATGTTTTTGGTAGAAAGTGCTATTTTTGTCTTAAGAGCAGATGGGCCGTTAGATCTGATTAGTTCAGTTTTCCTAGTACAAAAGTGATCTAAATCTAGTAATTGATGATGTATAAAAGAGGATTCTTAAGGAAAAAAAAATTAGCAACAGGAACAGTAGCCCATGTATTAAATCTGCCAAAAATTCTGCTTGTTGCTTGTCAATACTGACACACATATTTCCCATTAAAAATTTATTATAATAAGCACAAAGCTGAGTTCTCTCCACTGGGGGTGTGGGGAGAAATGCATATGCAATGTAGTCCATGCTATCATTTCTATAGGGAGTGCTTTAAGTAATGCATAGCCTTCCAGACATCCCATTCATTCATATTTCTGCAAAAGCTGTTCTGCAAAACTGACTACAGAATGTGTATATCAGACCGAATTGAATTTAAAATTAAAGATAATTCCACTGCAAAACCAACTAATAATATCTTACATTTGCCCTCAATTACAGCACCTGGTGACACCATCTCCAGCATGTGCATACAAACAAATAGGAACACAACACTCTTAAGCAAATTCTAACAAGATATGGGTCCTAACAAGATATGACAAAAACTTTATGGAGTGGTCCTATGAAATTTAATATAATGAAGCCAGCTGTAGGTTGTACGGAATTTTAATGAGGAGTCAGGATGTGCTCTTATGAAAACTAGAATAAAAACTATCCTACATTTCAGAATGTTTTAAGAAGCTATAGAATTTCCAAGGAATCATAACCAATGTTCAACATTGTAATATCTTGCAGACCTTGATAATTGGGATAATACTGTACTCATTTTTAGATGGTTAAAATTTGGAAAAAAAAATCTATTTTGTTAATTAAATATTAGAGGAATAAATGCATTAGAGTTGAATTTAACTCATAATAAGTTTTATCTTCAACATATATTCAAGAGATTATCTATTTTTTTTTCCACTCTTTAGTTATTTGTTTTCTTAAAGAAGGGAAATAGATAGTAAGCCCATTTTCATTGTTGAGGGCATTTCTGGAAAGTGAAACCTTATGATTCCAAATTAAATGACATTACTGACATATGCAATGCTGACAAACTGAAACACTGAAAGTGGTGAATCCTGAATCCAAGTTTTGGTTTGTTTTTTTTTTTGTTTTTTTTTTTTTTTTATCCTGAGGTAGGATGAACAGGCACCATAAAAAAAATCATAAAATCATCATGATTACACTGTAACAATAAAAAGTTTCTGCCTCAGAAGAACTGCTTGTCTTTTCTATAACATCTTATTAGCCAAGAGTGAACTTAAGCTACTTAAACTAGGTAAATTGGATGAGACACAATGATAGAGTAAGTAACTCTGAGGGAAGTAAACCAGTTTTTGCTGCCTATCCCTATCTTAAAATTTGTTGAAATTAACATGGGGAACTGGGACTACTTTTAGAAGAGAAAGTTTTCATTCCATATGGTCATAGTGAAGGAAGGGGTGGCTTTACCATGAGGGGACAAGCCAAGAGCTGAGGATGACCCCACTTAGACTGTTCTTCAAAATGGAGCAGGGCTGCTGGGGTGAGGCTTTCCCCTTTTTTAGTGCTCCAGCATTAGGCTGAAAGAGCATTTAAGGGTTGCAAGGCTGTATGAGGCCTCTGTCACATTTGGCACAATACTCCACTGAAAAAGTACATTTAAATAAGTGAAACAAAAAATTGCAGTAAGCAAACTTCTCCACTGCAGCTGTAACTCCAAGCAGTAGTGACTATTGCAGTTTGATATATCTCTTGCTTATTGAAGTTCCACACCAGAGACTCCAGTGACTTCAGCTTAACATTTGTGTGGGTGGGACAATAATCATGCTTTTGGCATCCACAAAGCTTTTCACTTCTGCTTCACTTATAGCAAATTACAAAAGCACCTCAGCAGGATAAGGGCTACTCCTACAGGCTATGGGCTATGGGAATCTGCATTCACAAGATGCAAAAATTGATTAAAAGTTGTAAGGGTATGCCTGATTGCCTCCTTCTCTCACAGTGGGGCAAGATTCTAGAAAAAAATCACCTTGCTCTGCTTTGAGGTCCGATGATTTCATCAGCTGTTCAGCTGCAGGAGAAACTCAGAAAGCTGAAAATCAAGTCTCAGCAGGTCAGGTACCCTTTTCAGTCTATCTTTTATTTAACTCCCAGGAACTCCCCTGCACCCTGATGGATGCACAGTTCCTAGATATACCTCAAGTGACTCCAGAATACTCATGTTTAAGCTGCCTCTACTTCCTGTGTGCCTTTGGCTGCAGGGTTCTGGACATAGTACAGTTTTAATAAAGTTTGTTTTTTATAGCTTTTTTAATCCATACACTGTCCAAAACTGGGGATCAAAAGGGGCTTGTGTAGATGTTCTGAGCAGCTGCTAAATCATATTTTGCAACTGGATCCATTAGGGAAGTTTTATTTGATTATATCTATTGTTGTTCTTATTCTCCAGTTCATAATAGTCACCAGTTTCCTTCCAATTTGCTTTAGCTGTAAATATAAAACAGGAGAAAGAAAACAATCTTGCCTTTGTGGCACACAGTGAATTTGGCCTTGTATATACAATATATTTTAAACTAAACTCCCTTAGAAACTAGCAATTAGGAGATGTCAATGCCCAGTTTGCAAGTGGAAGCCAAAACAAAGACTAGAGACCTTCACACCAACAATCTGGATATTAAGTAGGAAAAAAAAATTCTTCCAACCATAATACCTCTCTTTGTTTCTTAGTGTGGTTGTAGCAATGAGGATTCAATTGGAACAGCTGTGCAGAAAAATGAGATTTTTATCAATTTGGCATCTGTCTAGGAAAAATACAACATTGAGACTTAAGAGTAGAACAGGGCAGGCAGCTTTACAGCACTAGCTCTGCAACAAATGGCACTTAAAAGTGCTTTGCATTATGAGTTAGCTGGGAAAATACTGAATCCCATCATGGGATTAATTGCATATTTGTTGCTGGAGGAACACTTCTCTCTCAGAGAAGGGAGCCAAAACCTGAACATCGCTGGGCTGTGCACTTCATGATACATTAGAAGCTTCGAGGCCTCTAAGTATTTAGTCTAACAGCTTATGGACTCTCATGGTGGCTGATGCCATTAAAATCACTGAATCGCTGCGTTGCTCAGATTGTAAAGGAATTTGGGAGGTCTGTAATCTAAAGTCATGCTGAAAGCAGGGTCCACACTGAATTCACATCAGATGCCTCAGGGTTTAATATGGTTGGATTTGGCAACCTGCATCTCAGGCAACCATTTTTAGTTATTACCCTCATAATTTTTCTTCTTATATTCAGTCAAAACCTCTCTCATGTAAATTTATGACTATTGTTTCATATTTAAACTCTGAACCTTAGCAAAGAAGTCTTTCTTCAGCAAACTTCTTCTCAGTAACCCCCTCATAGGTGCCGAAGTTCCTGTTAGAGTCTCTGCAGTGATCCTTTTCCAGGCAGAACAAGCTTCATTCCCTCAGCACCTCCTCCCAGCGCAAATGTAATCCAGCCCCAGCTATCTTGGTGGCCCTCTGCTCAACCTGCTCTAGCTGATCAAAATCTTCCCAGTATTGAGGTCCCCAAATTGGATGTAATATTCTGGATGTGATCTAGAAAACACAGAGTACAGCAGAATGATTGCTTCTCTCATGTACTCACTACGATCATCTTAATATTGCACAGAATTCTCTTGGCATTTAATCCTGCCAGAGCTACAATGATCCCCGTAGTTTTCTACTCCTTCAGGAGCCTTTAAACAGCTTTAAAGAGGACTTCTCCCATGATTTTCCTGGGATTGAAATATGTCTAGTGAAAATTTTAAAAGTTCTGCAATAGGGCATGAAGCAAAACGAGAGACGAAATTAACGTGGGTAGCAGAAACAGTCCTTCCTTTCTGCAGCCTCACACAGCTGGTTAATACTTCATAAGTATTTTAAATCTTGCTTTTCTTGAGACTTGTCAGGTCATGTCTGCAAAATTTAACTCAACATTAGACCTTTCCTCCTTTTTCTAAAGATCAAAATAATTTTCTTTTGTCAGATGTGGATTTTCAAATTGTGACTCTCTCTTTCGGCCTTGCAGTATTTACATCGGTTATTTAGGAAGAACATTAATGTTTTTCTTTTAAAAAAAGAGTCAGAGAGGAAGGTTATTCTTTGTTACAAATTAAAAAGAAATTTATCATGTCAGAAGACCTGCATTCATTTTCACTTTGTATTATTGCAGAGTATCTAGTTTTGCAACCTTTAGGAAATTGGGTAAGGCAAGAAGGAAGTAAAGCCTTTGCAACATATTGTGCAGATTTCTAAGACAGAGCTCTTGGCTCATCTGCCTGGTAGTTTCCTTCAAAGTTCCTGTGCCTATAGTATGAATATTTAAGGTTTTAAAATGACAAATATTACTTATAAAAGTTATTTATACAAAAGTTTTTTAAATTGCCTTTAATATTCAAAGTAAATTCCCATACAGGAGTTCCTCAAGATCATTAATTACACCTGTCAGTAATTGCTGTCCTTATATGTTTGCAATGTCTCTCTTGAGATGATGTCTATACACATGTTCTACATGTGTAAATAAAAAGTTTATTGAATACATATTTTCAACTACCTATTTTAGGTGAGAAAAAGCACTTACCTTTGCTACATATTGATTACAAGTTGTTTTTCACACAACTGCATAAAAATTCAGAATTTCAAAAGACACTTCATTTTGAGAAAAAAAATCACAAAAATTGCTATTTAGGCAACACAGTAATAATAATTGAGATTAATAAATGCCACATTTGTGCCTCAAATAAGTTTTCAGTTAGCTGTAACATACAAGTATCATAAGCAAATAAAAAAGTGAAATAGTTCTCCCAAAATATTGCTTTGCTTAGTGCTTTTTTGTACCTCCCCAGGGAGATCATAGAGTGGTTGTAATTTTTTTGTACCTCCCCAGGGAGATCATAGAGTGGTTGTAATATATATATCTATGGATAGATTCTGAACTAATGTCAAAGTTACCCCTTCTCTGAGTCAGAGTTTGTACATCACTCTCTGATTTCTCATGAGTCAAGATTCCATGTGACCATCCAAATGAAGTTGATAGAAACCTTTAAACTGATTTAAAAGGTATTTGAATTAAGCAAAGGAAGGCAGGATAGAACCTTACTTTGGATAGAAAGGCTGCCTAGACATGATCCATGTCATACATCCATGTGTTACGCTGGTTGACACTTAAAAAGGAGGGATGAAGAATACAGCTTATTTCATCTCACCATGAATCTGAGCTTCTTGAATTTTAGAAATTGGTTTGCTGTTACCAAGATAAATTTTCATTTTAACTGTTTTCTTTGTTTTCCAGCTTCTCATCTTCTACCTGCTACTATGTGGAAGACTAAAGAAATCCCTTGTTTTGTTCCTGGTGCATTTACTGACATGTAGATCTGGTTTTATCTAATATTGTCCTTTTGCAGTCAGTGGCACTGAAGACATTGCTTCATTGGTATTGAATTGACAATTCAATCTGAAGTAGAACAGAGGAATTCTTGATATGAGGAATAACTATATTTACAGAACAGGAAGACCCCTAAAATTGTAATTCACAAGCAGAATGCAGCTTTGGAATATTTGCAAGCATTCTTGTCATTTTATCATATACACTCATTTTTCTTTCTCTCATTAATGCTAGCAGCAACTTTCTGATCTTCCACTCTGTACAACAAAAAGTTAATTATATGTGCTATTGGCAGTGTGCTACCTGTGGCAATTAATTTAGACTCTCTGCTGATTTATGAGTGTTGTCTCTTTGTGCACAGAGTTATGATGCACTTAAAAATCTTAATTGATTAAATCAAATAGGCTAGATAGCTTTAATTCAGCAAGAATATGTCATAATATTTAAGATACATCTGAGTTCTGATGAAGTTTAAAACTCTCTCAATAGTGTATTAATTAAAAAGAAAGGAAAATAAAAACAAAAAGGAAAAAGAAAAATGTCATGGCAGTGTAGTTCAAGATATGAGATCTTGCCTGGATATTCCGGAATTAGATTGCATAAAATGATCTTTGATTCCCGTATAGAGGAATGAAAAAAGATGCATCAGCAATATTTTAAATTATGCATCAGAAAGCATTGCCCTTCTCTGACAATGCTACTGACTAACTGTGGCTTTGCATCAAGCCTCAAGGCAGCACTACAAATACATGAATGAATGTGCTCGGGAAAGTGCATGAGCAAAGAATTTTTTTGGAAATTCTTTTTAACTAACATGGTTATGTTTCCATATGACCAGAAAATAACAATGAATTTATTACACTGCCTGGTTGTCTACACAGTAGCTCAATCATTTATACATAGGCCATTTTTGTCTTCTGAATTTCTTCTTTTTCTTCACTTTTCACTTTTTTTGATTCAAGATCTTTGGGAGGCCTTCTATTACATTCAGGAGACTGAAAATCTGGTTTCTAGGTACTCCCTTTCAGTAAATATTTATTCGTTATATATACATAAGAAAACCTCCTAGCACAATATATTATTTAATTTTTAATGATGGACATGGTGAATTGACATCATTGATCATTGATGTGATTATCTTATGCTTAGTTTTAGAATGACTTTCAGTGATCAATATAATACAAAGGAACTGCATTGGAGAGCAAATCTAAACTTTAAAGCTGGAAACAATGCTATGGCATCATATTGAAGATTAGTGAAATGCTGGTACATACAGCATAAGGGTGATATGATGCAGCTGCCTTGCAGTTTGACTGGACTCCCAAGTAATAATCTGTTTTCAGAATTGCAGTCTTTGTTTTGTATCCATATGGTTATTATGGTCTGTCTCTGGAATTAATGTTGTCATGGTATTAAATTCAAATTTATTTGTATTTTAAAATCAACAAGATTAGCATTTAATGAGGCAAATTTGTGAAAGTATCTTCAATAATGCATCATGCAATCATAGGTTATGCAAAATGTTTGCACATAATTTGTATAAATATTGCTTTCTTTTTTTTGCTTTTACAGGCGAAGAACCTTTTTGGGACATAGTAGCTCAGAAATCTGAAAGAAGTGTACCAATATTTATAGACAATAAAAGAAAAATTCCTGGTAAACTGTAAACACTGTAGTCCATATTTATTACATGATGACACTTTTATTTGGGGGCCAGTTTATTGGTTTTAACCTTCCAAGGAGCAATAGGAAATCTCTCAATGGTCCTATGTCATCTGAGTGTAAAACTGGGATTTTATTCAATGTCTCTAAGTGTTATTGTGCTGTAAGCAAGGCTGAACTTTCTCACGTTTCTCAGAAGCAGAAGGCATGAAAGTGCAGGGTAACATGCAGATTTGCTCTAAGATTTATAGATATTTCTTTGCCAGAGAATATTTAGATAATTTGAATCTGCTGTCCTTCCTATCCATAATTTTTATGGACCAGTAAGTATTGTGTTTGAATTAGATATTATTTAAACTTTATTGACTAGACAAGCAGAAAGGAGCAATCTGGTTGATGGTACTTCCTCAATGTACTAAATACCCCACTACCATTGTGATGGCTGGTATTTAAAGTATCCAGCTACATGGACTCTGCAGCTGGACAGAGCTCACAGGGGGAGCAGGTGACATTCAGCTAAAAAACTTGCTGGCTGCCTGGAGATTGGCTCCAGGCATGATGCTGGGCTGCATACTGTAATCCAGGCAATCCCCATTTCTCTTAAACAAACTAGGCAGGAAAAACAAGTCAGGAGCTAAAAATGAATGTGGCTAAAGAGCAAAGAGAATGTCAGCAAGACTATTGGCAAAGGCAAGATTATAATATTTGAGGAGGTAATTTAAAATGCCTAGCTCACTTCCAAGTTTATAACCTATATCAATCTGCAATCAATCACTGACTTATTTTGGGTACCTACTTATCAAACTTTGCAGGATTAAAAGTTCTGTATTCTTTTAAAATACAACTGAAGGAGCAAACTGTAGCTGTATCTTTCATCTGTATTCCATGTTTACTTCTTATTATGTCAGAATTCAGTTTCTTTTATCTCAATGTAATGAACTTTCTCACCACACAAAATGTTAGTTTATTGTTCAAGAAATGAGTGCATAGGACGAAAGCATTCACGGGCCTATCTGCTGAGACATCCATTGTGCGTAAAGAGAAGTCAAGAATCAGTAATTTAGAAAAAAAGCTATAAAAACCTAGATGAACAAAGTACTTAGGAGGAAGAAAAATCTTGGATTTAATTCCAGCAACAGTGGTAGGTTTTAAGCCCTTTTTTTCTCCTTTGAGACGCAGAGAGCTTCTGTCTGTAATATTTTTGTGTGAAGGGAAAAAAAAGACTTCTAGTAGAATTCAATAAGAGTCAGAATCCTCAAAAGAATCAATTTTGAGACTAAAATTTCAGATGACATCTCCTTTTAAGCTTTCTTCTCAGATTACTCAGATGGTTTTCTTGAGATATATTTTCCTTGATACATGGTATACTAAAACAAAAGATTTATAGGATGGAGTATGGAGAAACATTGCAATAACCTCCAGATTTACAATATGATGAGATCTTGCAAGATATTTTACTAACTTAAGATTTCTTCATCTGTATTTCCTACAAACACTGCAATAGTCACCATTCAATCCAGTGATATGTGCATTACACAATCAGGAAAGAGCCTGCTAGATCTTTTCACCAGTGAGTCTGAGAGAGCAGACTTGTGAAGTAAGTTTATGAAGCTTTTTCCTGGTGACCTGGTGTTTCTGCTACATACACAATGCAGGAAAATTATGTACTTCTAGTGCTACTTTTGAGGCTTGTACCAAATCACTAGCCTCAAAAACTATTTTTCCCTGTATCTCAGTGATTTTCTTACTGTGATGATTATGTTTGAATTTTGTTTTGGACCACTTACTAATACAGAGTCTAAAACTTTTCCTTGACTTCCTTATAGTTTCAAGAAGATCCATTGACCCCAGCTGTGTGACTATTCCCCACACGCTAAAGCTAAGCCCAAGGTACTGTCCAAAGAACTTATTATCACTACAAAAAGCCTGCCATTTTCCAAAGTGTTGTGATTTCTTTCAATTTTCCCCAACAGTCCACAAAAAGAACAAATCCTGAACATTTTTTTCTACATAGATGGTGGTGAGGCACTGTAACAAGCTGCCTAGGGAAGTTGTGGATGCCCCATCCCTGGAAGTGTTCAAGGCCAGGGCGAATGGGGCCCTAAGCAACCTGATCTGGTGGGTTGCATCTCTGTCTATGGTGGGGAAAAAGGAGGAAGGTTGGAACTAGGTGACCTTTAAGTTCCTTTTTAATTCAAACCATTCTATGATCTATAACGAAATGGAAGATTTCTTCCCATTAATCTTGAAGAATCAATTGAAAGGACTGACCAAGAATGAATTTTTGCCCAGAACTGTTATCACTATCTTCTGAGAAGAGTGGTTACAAAAGGAGTAAGAAATAGAAGAAGTTTGCCAAAAAGTCAACTATCATAAAATACTCCAAGGCTGGAAAAACACCAAGGCCATATTTGCTCATGATAGAGATATTCTATTAAGATGTAAAGAAGATGATGGGAAACTGCAGCTGGTACATTATGTTCATGCTGAAACATGAATGCCTCATGTCTCTTTATGTGCATTTGAGGATCCCTAAAGCTTATGGGTTCTTAGTGTCAGTTTACGTGCTGCCTGATTGTTCTGACAGTTACATTGAGATTCTGCCATGGACCATGAGAACGGATTAAATTCTTAACAGAATTCACACAGAGACAGGACAGACTGTCTAAGAAATCTGAGTTTAGGGAAATGTTGATACCTTCACAACATGAGGCTGTCTCCCACAACGGCTTTTAAAACATGATGACTTAATAACCTGTCCTTGTCTGAGATCACCTAAGTCCCACTGCAATGTCCCGAACCAAACCATTTTTTTTTTTCTTTCGTCTTCAAATCTGCTAATGCAAGTATCAGGTTAATGAAGAGCTCAAGGAGAAGAGGAATGCAGGTATGTGCAGACTTATACCTTCCTGTCATACCATGGAGAAGCCCTTAGTTTTATTTGGTTAAATAATCCTTGTTCTTCAGTTTGGAATCAAGTGGCTGTGAAATTTTAAATAATTCCTATGAGTGAGAGTGCTTTGGACGTGGTAGAAACACATAAAAAAAGGAAGGCTAAAAAAATAAGGAAGAACTTGTGCGTGCTTGAGTTTGGAATTTTACCATGTACAAGTGTGCCGATGTTGAGGGACATGGATTTCTTGGGGGGAGATACAGATGAGCATACATGCATCTCTCTTATCTCTAATTTTTATTCAGCTTATTATCTGATGATTGGGTGGCATGTTAGGAATCACTTTGATGTTTGAAGTGCAGTCTTTCAGAGGAGAAAAATAGATCTTTGTCTGCCTTCTTGAATGTCATCTACTGTGGCAGTAGATCGGTACCAATCTTTAAACTATGTCCTTCAGAGTGAGAGGTGTGGTATTGCATTCACTTTGAGGAAATATATGAATTCTCCCACAAAGTCCCTCAGTGGTTAATAACAATGACTGAAACACCTGCTCAGGTTTTTTTTCCTCCTGTATTCAATCTTTTTATACCATTTGTTTTAAGTCTCTTAAGCAAGAGACGTTAACTCTTCTTCTTGTGCTATAATTGCTTAAAATTCAGTAGTACTTTTGAGATTTTTACTTGGCCTTTATTCTAGAAAACAACTTAGAGTTATAAAAGTTCTGAAGCATTTTCTTCTTTATTTCTAAAAAACTGAAGAACTTATGAAGAAAGAACTGGATTTTTTTGCAATGAAATGCACCCAGATATTCCATGAGTCCTTGGCTTTGATTTAAGTATGGTTATTTATCTCTCTTGTCCTTCTGCATACCTATAGATAAAGTCAGATATACAAACAAAATACGCTACAAATTGGTTTATTTTCTGCTAAAATATTTACTCTCTCCAAGCTGATTAGTTTAAGGTTTTATACTTCAATTCCTTTTATTTATATCGTACATCTATGACACTTTATTTGCTTAATATTTTCCTCTCCAGTGATTTGCCACAAGGCTGGCTGAAACTATAAATATGTTTCAGCATGTACCCAAAATACATGAAAATCAGACTCTTGTCTTTATGTGGGGGTGTAGCATCTGAAAATAAGAAAGCTGAGCAAGAACTGGTCACCTTTTACTTTCAGCACAACCTGACATTTTTGTAAGAATCATCCTTCACTCAAGTGCAGTTGACTTCAATTTATCTCCAACATTTTCCCTGAGATCATAATGCAGTAAATTTCTTTAACACAAAGAATGCATCAGTTTTTCCTAAATTCTTTAAATCCATTAACCCACCTTTGTGATGATATCAGGGGATCATCATATCCCTGTGTTTTCCAGGGATTTTGTACAAATCAACTGTCTATAACATCAGTTCCTTAATCTACCTTTAATAAATGATTTTCCATGGTATATACACTGTATCTTTGCTAAGTCAGAGAGCTTTGGTACATGTTACTCCTACTGCAATTTCTGACATTACTCGTATTTTGCACATTAGTGCGAACATAATAGAAAATAGAAAAGGTAAAATACAGCAGACTTACACCATGCTTGCTGCTATTCTGAAGGAAACAGGGAATAAACAATGCTGACATTAGTGTGTATTTATAATGCACAAATAAAATGCAAACACTCAGATTTATAAAACCCAAGGGTAACATTTGCACTGTGTCTCTGCTTCATGTCATCTGCCCTAAGCATACCTCAGCAGTGAAAACACATGTCAAGTAGGGCAGCAAAATTTAGGCATATTGAACTAAAGGCAACCTGGTTCAGTAGCTTTCCCTATGATTTCTCTGAATCCCTCATCCATCCTGAGTACTAATTATCATCAGTTTGAAAATTGGGTTTTTGTGATTTTTTTCTTTTGTTTTGTGGGGTTTTTACGTGGGGTTTTTTTTTTTTTTTTTTTTTTTGGTCTTCTTTGGTAACATCAGATCAACAAACTGAGGGCTAAAGATCTTGTGATATGTCTCAATGTTAGGCTTTGACAGTACTCATCCAAACCTTAGCATTCTGAGTAGGAAATAAATTAATATTAGGAGATTTGAATGGAGTTACTAATTTCAAGAATTCAAGCGCATATTGGAGGTGGAAGGCTGACTGAGTGTTTGTTTGCAGACCAAAACTATTGGCAGATGGTCACAAAAATCTATGCTCCTTGCAGCAGTAAGAAAACTGATATTTGTAAGAGCAAGCTCTCTGCTCATGCAGCACAGCAGATGTCTGCCCTCTCCTGCTCCTTCACCAGCAGTTCTGTGCACCAGCTGTTCACAAAGAGGTCCTGATGAAGTATTGAAGTGAG
Organism: Motacilla alba alba; assembly: GCF_015832195.1. Taxonomy (NCBI): domain Eukaryota; kingdom Metazoa; phylum Chordata; class Aves; order Passeriformes; family Motacillidae; genus Motacilla; species Motacilla alba. The sequence goes on along the minus strand of NC_052017.1, from coordinate 136,613,292 downwards.
GGCAGAGCTGATTCCTGTGTGCACCTGTCCTCAGAAAAAAGCTAAATGCACCAAATATACTGCATTATAGCTACACAATATTACTTCATTTTAAATTATATAAGCTATGTCTTTTTATTATTTATAGTAAAGTACCTTAAAAGAAGATTCATAAGAAGATTGGAACAAACCTGGATTATTATATTTTACAGAAATATGAAATATGCTGATCACTTGCTTTTCACTCTTTTTTTTTTGGCAAATACATTCTATCTACATTTGTAAATGAAATATAGAGGATTTCATTTCAAGAGCAGGTGTGCTTTCTTTCTTTAAGAGTTTACTGTAATTTTTCCATTTTTTTTTTCTCATCCTTGTCTGGTGGATGTGAAATATTTTGGTTTTGATTTGTTGATTTCTCTCTGCGAACTAAAGTATCCTGAAATATGATCACTTTTCAAACTCATTTTGATAATGGAGGCTCATTTCTTGGAAAGCAAAAAGACTCAGGACAGGGACGGGGGGAAGGGATGAATCAAAGTGGAATCAGTTGCTTTTGCATAGATTTTGTTTGTAACTGAGTAAAACCACAAAAGTCTGCCTGCTTTACACTTGAATGTGCAAGTGATGGGGCCATTAATTAAACAGGTACTTAGAGCATAAGGCTGTGGGAGACCTTTAGATCATTTTTGACTTTGTGTATTCAGTAGATTAACTTACACTCAGAAAATCCTATAGGAATCCAAATAACTTTGATTAAACTTGGAGATTCTGATTTTCAAAATATTGACCAGCAAAGGCACAGCAAACTATGAGTGAGAGAGGTTCCTCTAGTTTCTGGTGAGACATTTCAAGATGATTGCACCTTGCCCAGGATTCAGTAGTCAAAAACATTTCAAAAAAATGTTACCAAACTGAACAGATGAGCAGTTTCTTTGTTTTTCTGATAGTGACTTTGAACCTGAGAGAAAGATTCATTGACCACTCACTTGGAACAAACATTCTTCTACTGCAGAACAGGGTCCATCCTTCACAGTCTTTCAGCTTGAGGTGAAGACAGACATAAGAGGTGGTAACAACCTCCATCTTTCTTAGGAATGCAAAGTAAATCTGAAGTTAGAATACTTCTGAACATTTGTAAATTATTAAAGGAAACAAACAACCCTCCCCTCACCAGCCCCAAAAAACCCAAACCCCAAACCAAACCAAAACTTCACATCCTGACTCTCATAGAAAATTATGAAAACCACATTGGTTTTAGACTTTTGATACAATTTCCATCATTTTACAGACATGTAAACATTAATACAGGCTCTTCTGCAGCCCATCAAAAAATGGAATTTCAATTATATACGTCCTAGTAACACAAAAACAATCTCAAATCCCAATCTATTTCTTCAGTCCTTGCTATTCCTTCTAGAAAACTGCAGAGTATTCTGGGCCAGTTTATTTAAATTCAAAGTGCATTCTACCTGATTGTGGCATGCCTTTGTCAGATGTGTCTTTCATCAACAAGTAAATGCATACAGTGATAAGGCATTCATCCACCTTCTCTTTTGTAAGCTGAATAACTGGTGATACTGAAGCCTCTCACACTGAAGGTTACTTTTGCATGATTTTCACGGCCGGGCTTTGCTTTCACTTTCATTACATATGGTGTGGTAGTAGATCTCCCAACCTCTGCACATTCCTGCATCACCCATGATGTGATAGGATGTGACCTTGAATGGCAGCACCAGCATCACTCTCAGGCTCAGTCTGAAGAAGTGTTTGTTAAAGGCAGTGGCATGAGTTCTGTCTAGGAGAACACTAGCTGGTCAGGTCGGCTCTGTTTTCTGTGCTGTCCTTAGCATATCATAAGGAGAAAGGAAGCAATAGAGTCGCTACCCTAGGCTGCCTTACCCTTCATTCCAAAGCACAACTTGCAGTCTGCTGGAGTGCTAACAGCGTGGATGACCCCATCTCTGAGCCTGAGCCTGGACCAGCGCTCCACTTCATTCACTGCTGTGGGCAGAGCCTTTCATTTCTTCTTATCCTCTATAAAGCATCACCTACTTTTCTGGGTTTCACTTCCCTTGGACCTGCTGGAAGGCCTGCTCTTTATTTTCAGGCCCTGCAACTAGTCAGCAACTTGCTGGAAGAATTACCTGGTATTTCCCTCTGAGCCATATAATAATTTTATCATTAATCTTCACTGCATGTTCTTGAGGTATAGGGGAACTTTGAAATAGGAATGATGATAATATAGCCAGTGGCAGTGAAGCCAGAAATAGTTTAAAATGCAGATTGGATTCAGTGGTAATAGTGTTAGGGATATGATGACACTAAAGTTTCGTAATATCTTTATTCATATTATTATTCTTATTGGGAATAGTCACATCACCTTAGAAGTCTTCACAAGGAGAGAAGTTAATGAAGCTATCTGACCACTCTGGATGCATCTAAATTTACCAAACAGGAACTGCAAATTATTGCAATAGATATGATAGCAAAGTATTGATATGTTATTGTCTGGGAGAAGAGAAGAATTAAAGAGCCACAAAATATGCAACATCATGAGCAAAACATCTGAAAACCAAGCATTTTCTTTTCTGGGGGTTTTATAAATAATTTGCACACATATACTTGCAACAATTTATGGTATTGGGAGCACTCCTAAATGTTTTTTTTCTTGAATGAGCTTATAACTTAACTGTGCAACATTTCAAGGACTGTATGGAATATTTTGCTGGGAGCTTAATAGTTGTTTATCTATTTTATTCTATTTTGTCTAATCTTTTTAAAGACATCGACTCATTTAACCTATTTTTAATCTGTGCAATCACTCTAGAGAGGCAGGTATATTAGACACAGGTCACATCATGAATATAACAAAAACTGTGTGTTTAGTGCTGTAATTTTATACATTTAATTTAAGGTTGTAACAGCTCTACATCCCTTACACTATCCCATTTAAGAAGGACAGAAGCACTCCCTACTTTCCTACTTCTGCTGTGCCCCTACTGAGCCACATGCTTTTCTGATCAGGGTAAGTGCAGCTGCTGCACTTTGACCATGTTATGTGATAAGAAATGAGAATGTAACAGCACCAGAGTTACGAAGTAAAATTTTTTGTATCTAAGGTGATGAAGATAAAAAAGACTCATAATTGGGTTGAGAGTCATAACTCATTCTCCCCATGGAAATCTTTAGTGCAAGGAGAGCAGCTGGTCTGAATAAGGGCATTAGCCAGGGGTAAATTATGTTAATAATCATTACAAAGTCAGTCTTAAAGGAATTGTCCCTGGAAGATGCTATGGACTAAAATCACTCTGAGGTAGGGCCTGAAAGTGCAGATAGAAGTGTGGGATCAATTTCGTTTTCACAGAGCTTTCCTCCTCTGAAGGAGAATCCTGAATGTTTTTGCAGTCTTGGTATCTGTTTGTGGTGAAGTATATGTGAGAGCATGAAAATCACTTAATAATTTCACTTTTTACAATAAATTCATGAAAGTACTAAGTTACAATTCTAGTGTTTTCCCCATCTTCTTGAGTCCTGGATAAAGATTTCAGGACATAACTTTCTTATGGATCTTTCTCGGCTACTTTAAGATAATCCTCTGGCTTGTCCATGACAACACAGACATGTCCTTTCAGACACAATGTAGCTGAAGAGGTCATTGCCAAATTCCTTACTGCCAGAATAGAATTTAGCGATAACTGCTTTTAGTTCCCTACCAAAAACATCAGATTTATTGCCTCCCTCTCTTTCATGCACAGGAAAAGTCAAAAAGGGTTGTAAGAGTAGATTAAAGCAGACTGTATTTTGACTGCATTTCCACTATACATATTCCTTCACTTCAAGAAAAGGAAATTCATATGTACTCTTTTCAAACTTGCTGAATGTACTTGGCTTTGGCTAACAGTACAAGAGAGTTGGTGGATTATTCATGTACTTTTATGGCAGTGACTCCTCAAAGTATACAAGTCACTGCAAAAACAAATCATAAACCTCTTTCTTTGTATACATTATGTATAAGAAACACCATCCAGCTATATTGTTATGTAAATATCCTTTCTGTATTTAGTGGCTCCATTGGGCATGCTCTTTGCTAGGAAGCATCAAGGACTTGCGTGCATCAAGGACTGAGCATGGTTTTTGCTCCTGTCTGTGTTAGTTTAAAACAGACTCTTAAAACAAGTCTCCACTTTTGGTAAGAAGCTATCTGCACCACAGTGGCTTACAGTGGGTAATTGCACCCAATGCATGGACTCAGTTTGGCTGTGGAAGCCTCAGAGTAGTTCCAGTAAAAGCTGTTGATGTGTGTGCACTTAACTATTTGGAATATAAAGCTGGGACTTGAATATGTGTCAGTTTTTACTCATTTTTACTGCTGCTGCTAAGAAATAATTTTTTTTTTCCAATAACCTTGGTAATGTCAGTGAACTAGTAAGTGCTGGAGAAAAAAGGAACCTTTTCTATTAAAAAGAATATGTGGAACTAATTGGTTTAAAATGCTTTAAAAAATAATTATTTGAACTTGAACATCTTTACAAGGCTATGAATTTATACTGCAGATAGTAATTTTTGAGAGAATTAAAGCAAGGTTCCTTTTTTTTTTTTTAATTTTCCTTTTCAAACATAAAATCTCAAAGATTTTTAAAAATATAGTCAAAAGAACTTCTTATCCACTAAGAGCAAGGGCACTCACGTTTTCCACAGTTGTTCTGAAGGGGTTATTTATTTTTTAGAGTGAAAAAATTCTAAAGAAGTTTAACTGTATTGCCAATCAGATCTTTATACAAACTTGTGGTAAATGTTAAACCCCAGCCTCCAGCCACAGGCCTCTAAAATCCTTGTCAGCACAAGGTAAGGAAACCTCAGCAATGCTAAATAAGTCTGTGAAAGCTACCATTTAAAGCAGCTGGAGAGAACAGAATGTGTTTGATGAAAATGAATCAGTCAGCAAAGAAGCCCAGAGAAGGTTAGGAAAGTAAGCTTTAATTAACAAAATTTCTTAATAACTTGGACAGTTGTGCTGGTTTGGGTTTGTAGAGTTTATGTGATTTTTATGATATAGAAAAGTCTTGAAAACACAAAGCAAAGGGAGGGTTCTAGTTTTCCATCCTAATAGGTATTATGACTTTGCATGAAGACCCCTAAAGCTGTTTGTTTGCTTCCTCCTGACCAGTATATAATCAGCACGCAAAAAAAAGTCATTGTAATCTAATTTGATGAGAAATTTTTTAACGAGAAAGCTCTATTTATTTCTGCATGTAATGAAAAATGTGAATAGCTAGAAATCCTGCATTAACAATAAAAACAAATAAACAGCTAGTACTAATGCTTGGAATTCTCCTAGTACTGATTAGAAATTTCTTCATAAGAATTATTTATCTATTGAGCTAGCTAGCTAGCTGTCTGTCTATTTTTTTGCACTCTGGGATAAAACCCTTCTGATTCATCTACATATTTCATCATTGTGAAAGGAAAACTTTCACAAAATGGTTTTACTCTTAAACATATAATCCAAGAGCATTTGATATAACTCAATTGTTAATTCCTAGGACTCATTGTTTTGAGCATTCCTCATGGCACAGTTGAAACAGATGAACTGGGCAATATGGACAACTGCCCATGTGGGAATGCTCTCTACTACCACTTGGAAAGGAGGGCTAAAACAATCCCAGCTTCGTACTGAGCATCTCCTTATTTTCTGTAATTTGTAGTGTTACTATGCCATGATGGTTAAATGCAGTACCTGGGCCACAGGAAGAAATGTTGCACTCATTGAAGTGAGGCACTTACTACATGTGAGAGAAACAGGGCATCTGTCTTACAGGCTTTATTACTGTTTGTATTTTTACCGTTATTTGCTTATCAAGCGCTAACTACATATTAGTTAATCACAGTTCTATGGGTCAAGTGAAATAAAATGACAATAACTTAATTATTAACCTGCAAGACATATTAAATAACATGCAAAATATAAGGCACTAGTATTGAACTATCTAGCTGGCATGTATTGATAAGATCAAATTTTGCTGCCTATTTCTGAAAAAAAATTCCTATTGTTTTTTGATTAAGATAAGTAAAATGAAAAATATTTTGCTTTCCATGGATTCATTAAGCAATATAAATAACAAAAATTAACGCTGACTTATGGTGATTTATTCTTTGGTACCTCTCACCATTAGTTTCAAGCAATATAAGATAACAAAAGCTTATAGGAGGAGTTGAAGATATACAAGTGTAGGAAAATGAGACATGTCTAAAGAATTAATTCTGGGGTGGAGAAGGAAAAGATTTAGTATAAAAGATTTCCAAAGTAAGTATTGGCAAAGTGTTATCAAAAATATTAAATAATCTTTCAAAAAAAATGTTCGCTCCCCTTGAACTTCAGCCAGTGACCAGGGCAAGTATGGACCCCTCAGAAGAGTTAAACCTGCTAATGTCTACAGTATTTACCCTGCCTATTATTGCAAAATGTCCTTTCGTACTGTAACAATTTCCTGAAATACTTCCTATAATTACAGTTTGTGTTAGAGAAGTTTATCTTATAAAGCCAAAAGATAAGGACTATTTCAGCTAAATGGAACATTTCATGAATGGTCAAGGTTTTAATCTTATCTCCGCCTTCCAACTGCAGTTGGAATTCAGCTGTCGAAGTGAAGGGGCCTCACTTTCATCTTTCCTTACCTTCCAGCATCGAACTATATATGAACTCCCCACTATAACAGGATAAGCTTTCTGCTTATACAGCTCTTTTAGTTTTAAAATTTCTAGTACCAACAAAATTTATCTGGAGGAAATGCAAGTTACCTTTACAGAAGGGAAGCTTAATAAAAGGCTAGATGCTAAGAAAGCACAAAGAATATAATATTGTGTAGAAAGCTCATACTTTTATTTTAGGTACAAATGGATATTCATATGTCCCTTAGTCTCATAACTTCATAATATTTCCACTTGTATTGTCTAGGAGTCAATATACTTGGGGGATATTATCTGTAAAGCTATCATGAGAATACTCTGATTTTTGATGCAATTTTCTGCAGCAGTTCTGGATAAAACGAAAATGCCTTGTGGCTTGTCTTGTTCTGCATAAATCTGAGGCTCCCACTGGATGGTTTTACATTTTGATGGGAAGAATATGGTGGTTTATTCGTTGACTGATAAATCTCATAATCTGGTCATCCAAGTTCCACTCATACAGCACATAAAATTCATGTTTGGATTCAGAAAATGCCACTCATGGAACCCTTGATGATACTCTAAATTCAGAGAAGTGTCATACTTTTCTGAAGGAACTGGTTTCCTTCCTTTATACAGTCCAGCAGGTTTTTCAGAACAATCAAGTGTTAACCATTCTATTTCTATAGTTATACCTTATTTTGGGTCTGGCCTCCTGACAATCTGGAAAGATGATCTGAACAAAGTGTGTGTACATATTTGTTTTCCCTATTGTGATAGAAGGTGTGCCTGATGATTTCTGTTTTGATAGATCCTCTGCTGAACTTTTCCAGGTGAATGTCTTGTTTGTTAATTTTCAGCAGCCTGTCCTGGGGCACCCTGCTGGCAGAACGGGTGTCCATATTTGCACACAAAATCCATGCAGCTTCTGAGGCATTGATCTTTTCCTTGACAATTCTAGGTAGCAGAGGATATGGGTCTTGATGACCAGTCACTTCTGATATTCACAACAGGGTGTTTATTGGTTAGCTAGTGAGTCTTTTCATTTGCTATCAGGCCTGCATTTTTTTCTTGTTGGTGGACACAACCCTTTGGGTTAACGGTCACGTAGGGATGAGGGCTCTATAGGTGTGAAATATTTCCTCGAAGAACTCAAGTCCTCACTGAGGAGAGCCAAAGCAAAACAATAGAATGAAAATATAAATCATATATTAAAGGAATTGGGAAAACTTACTTTCAGATGTAACCATAAGCCACGTATCCTTGTTAATTGTATTGAGCATGCAGGATTTATTTACTATTGTTTCTTAGGTAGTTTGATGTATGTACCCAAAAATATATGTATAAGAATAGGTGGTGTGGACTACTAGCCATAAGTATGAATTCATAATGAGTACCTTACTCATCATATCTGTCACACATGCATTCCCAGTAAGACCAGCTTAGATTCTTTTCATTCATTGAGATATGAAACATTCATTAAATAACTAATTTTACTTAACTGGTCAACACAATATTGTGGTTGATGACATGCCTGTGTACCAAAAATTATTTAAACTAATGTAGACCTAACGATTATTTCATTTAGAGACTTCTAATATTTCTGCTTAAATATTCTGAAGTGAATGGTAAATATTGGTTAAATAATCCCATGCTTGAAAGTAACTTTATGCAAAAAAAAAAAAAATCGATTCCTCCTTTATAGAACTCCTTTATACCAATTATAAAAGAATTAATGCATTGTTTATTTTCTACCAACAGTCAGAAGGAAAATGGTAATTTTGTGATGCTGCCTGCTGTCAAGGCAAAAGTTCTTGAGGGCCAGATTTTATGTTTTCATCCAGATTGATCAAATAGCTTGGTACACAGCTGCTTCATGCTTGATGAGAGGGAAAAAAAGGTTTTCCTCCAGCTAGCCACGAAAAAGAGGTATGTTTATCTAGAAGCACCTGCTAATGCAACAACCACAGCACTGGCAAATATATAAATAAGACTGGGAGATATCCTGAGACTGAAGGCACCCTAAGGCATATTACAATTTTTTCTAGTCTGTTCTTAAGGGACTGAAATATTCCACAGCTATGTCCAGCAGTGTTCTCAAGTGCTTCCTCTACTTGCCTTTTCCTAACACCTGATTCTTACCATTCTTACCTTTCTTCCTGCAGCTCAGGCTCATTGCCTCTTGACATCGCCACCACAGACTCAGACAGAACTGCAGAGGCAAAACAGCTTAGTGTTTCAGGGTGTTTCCTTATGTGAGAACTTTTCCACACTTCTGAGCATTCTGACTGTCCTTTAAATCCTCTCCAGCTGGTGGTGTATAGGTCCCTCTACAGATATTTGGATCTATTTCTGAAGGGTTGCTAGGTCCATGACTCTCTATAGTTTTCAAATGGAAGTTTCTTAAGTGTGAATGGATTCATCTCACTTAAATTTTTCCATTTTAAGGATCTGTAAGCTATGCTAGTTGTCTAGAATCCCTGTTTTGTCAGTGTAAACACAGTCTCTGGCTAAAAGAGAAAATTATAAGTTTCTATTTTTTCATAGCTTCTTCCCAGCTAAACTGAAATTTGGCCAGACTAATCAAGCGATAGTTGTTCTACTGAAATGCTACTTTTGCAGCAACACTTATCATGGTTTGCATCAGTGGAAGTGGTGGGTTGGTATTGGCTGGATTCTATGGTACCCCCAAAGCTACTCTATTACACTCCTTCTAAAATGGAAAAGAGAGAGAAAATAAAGCAAAAGGCTTGTGAGTCAAGATAAGGGCAGGAAGAGATCACTCACCAGTTACCATGATGGGCAAAATAGACTCAACCTGGGGAGAAAAGATAATTTTATTTGCAGTCAATCAAATCAGAGTATGATAATTAGAAACAAAACTAAAACTTACAAGACCTTCCCCCCACCCCTCCCTTCTTCAGCTTCACTACTGATATTTTCTACCTCCTCTCCCTCGGTGGCACAGGCAAACAGAGAATGGATTTTATCTCATTTCACCGTGTCTCTGAGTGAGTCACTCACAGGGAGACAAGTCCTGCAGCAAGCCTGCTGCTGCATGGGCTCCCCTTTCCATGGGCCCACAGGTCATGCCAGGAACTTCCCATGGGATCACAACATCCTTTGGGCATCCATCTGCTCCAGCATGGGGCCCTTCAGGGACTGCAGCTGGATCTCTGCTCCACCATGGACCTCCATGGGCAGCAGGGATGCAGCTGCCTCACCAGTCTGCACCAAGGGCTGTAGATGAAACTCTTCTCTGGCACATGGAGAACACCCTGCTCCTCTGTCCTCACTGACCTTGGTGTCTGCAGGGCTGTTTCTCTCATATTCGCACTCCTCTTGTCTCTGCAGTTTGATCCTGCACATTAACTGTCACCTTCTTAAATATATGATTACAGAGGCTTTACCTCTTCGGTTGATGGGTTTGACCTTCACCAGTTGTGGGTCTGTTGTGGAGCTGCCTGGCATTGACCAGGGAGTATATATGGGAAACTTCTAACAGCTTCTCACAGAAGCCCCTGTAGCCAGCACCTGGTCCCTTGCTGCCAAAATGTGAGTGCACAAATCCAGTGCAGCGGATTATAAAGTAGGTGGATACTTGACTGGACCACCAGGCTCAGTGGCTTGTGGCAGCAGTACAAGGAATTGCTGGTAGCCTGCCTTTAGCCAGTGAAGAGCAAAGTGGAGCCAATACCGATTTAAATTTGTTTATAAACTGATAGATGGGCTAGAAAGCCCGTGCAGCTAATTTGAAGATGATCAAAATTAGAAGTCAATTAGATGGAGGGCAGGACTGCTATTTTGGGGAGACCTCAACACACTGGAGGAGTAGTCTGACTGAAGTTCCATGAAGTGCCAAAGCCTGCCTTTGGAAAGGGAAATCCCATGCACCAGTACAGACTGCAGTCCAACTCATCAGAAAGTAGTTTTGCAGGAAAATAATGCAAAAAAAGACAACAGTTCTCTGGACATTATGAGCAAGAATGCAGCCTGCAAGTTTCAGGAAATAATTTTTCCTCTGTAATCACCACTTCCTTGAGCACATATGGAGCACTATGCCCACAAGCCTCAGTGGATTTTGTTTCCTCTGGAAGAGGTAGATTATTAAGAGATGGAGAAGAATAACATCCAAACCACAGTTTTTGGCAGAAAATACAGATAAAAAAGATTATAGCATACCATGAAAGTTATTACTGGTGTGCTGATGGCCACCTTATATCTTGCTCACTGTATACATTTATTTCCCTCTGAAAAGTTACAAAGAAAATAATTTACCAACAGATTTAGACATAGATTAAGAATTAATTCTTAATTTGAAGAAGCCACTTAGTGTGGAAGAGTTATCATGTTGTAGATATATTGTATGCGTTGTTATGTATCTAACCACTTGGATCATTGTCATTTTCTGAGTTCTGTGTTTTAGAGCTGAATTGCCATTGCCCTTAGTGGTATTTATTGGATAGATATTTTGACATAGTTCTCACACTTAGAACTTGAGTAGGAGGTTTAGAAATTTCTCTGTCCTGTCAAGAAAAGTATTTTTTCATTTTCATAAGTTTCCTGAATTCAGATTTTTTAATTATATTTGTAGAGGGGGAAATTTCAGATCATTATCCAGCCATTGTTTTAGTCTTGGCATTACTCTATGGTCCTTTTTGCCTTGTCTTTGATGACTCTTCCTGCAGAATGATTTTGATGGAAAAATAACTAAGTTGTGAAATTCCACATGCAAGTTACTCAGAGTTAAGCATGGCTGGAGAGAAGACATTTGAAATGTAGTGATTGATACATTTGTACTAAGTAGCTGTAATACATCTTCCTAAATAAAAAAAAATAGAATTTCTTTTTGCCAGAATGTTCATATAAACTATGCATAATATTAAGTATGTTCAATATCCAGCTCTGCTCTTTAACATAGAATAGATCAACCATGAGATTCTGCAGGAGCACAGCTCAACTCCACCTTGCTATTGATGATGCCAAACCACACTGAAATCACAGGTCCCAACAAAGGTCTTCTGGACAGAGCCAGTCAAAGGTTGGCTAACGAAGTGAGAATTCTGAGAGAATTAGGTTCCACCCGTAAATTTTGTCATTTTCCATAAAAATTTTAATCAAGACCAGTAAATTTATTTGGTGGCAGATAGTAAATGCCTCACTTCCTACTATACTTGCAATAAATCAATCAGCAGAGAAGTTTATTGAAAAAAATATATCACACAAAAATGTATTCCAGCTGCCTGTTGTGTTTTGTCTGGCCACACAGCACTAGTGAGGATAAAAAGGTCTGATACAGACATAATCACTGAGCACAAATGCAAAAGATAATGCATCCTATAGGCTGGGATTTTTAGGTTATAAGTCCTACATTTTCTGAATACAGAGGCGTTATTCAACAAATCAGACAAGCCACAATTTAAAATTGCCTGGATCTACCCTCCTCAAAAAGTTTCTGAGCACCCTGCAGCTCTGTTGCAGATGTTTCCCCAGTAGGTAAATGAGGCTAAGAATCTAAGAACATAGGAAAATGATTCCATGCTGGACCAGAAGAAAGGCCTTTCTAGGCTTGCACTCTATCTGCAACAATGACTAGTACAATATACAACAGGAATATAAAGACAAAAGTATAGAGAAAATATATTGTGATACTATAATATACAGGTACATATTTTCTCACTTTTTATTCTCTATGTTAGAGGAAAAGAATATAAGCACAAAGTATATAGAAATATTTCCTTTAAATAGTCTTTTAGCATGTGGCTAACTGTGGCCTTGAAGCTTACTGAGTCATACTGTCATACAAGGAGTCCCTTGTATTTAAAAGCCTTTGATAGATTTTTCTGCAATAAATTTGCCTGAATCCACTAAATCCAGGTAAAGGTTTAGCAATGATAAATGAGATACATCCTGACATAATTGATATCACCACCTATACTGAATTATGCTGAATGCTAAATTTTTTTTGCTGTACATCTGCTGTATGTTTTAATTAAATACTTACTCTGTTTTTGGAAACTTGGTTCATATTTTGATTAGTAAAAGGATACCTTTTTGTATTTTGCAGTTTAAAGATTCAGGGCCTGAGGCAAAGTCAGAGTAAAAGGAGAATAGTTGCAGAAGTCATTACAGAGGACAAACTCTACGTGCTCTTGAATTAAATTAAAAATGGGTTTAGCCCTGGGAATGAAAAATCATTCATTTGTCTAATGTAGCAAATAAATGTTGCAGATGGTTCTAACTTCAGGAGAGGCATCTAGACAAATAAGGCATGACTCACATTTTTCCCTATTTTATTCAATTTCTTACTTCATGTCATGAAAAATCGTAAATGAATAACTGATGCCATTAGAAAAACACATGCTATTTACTTTCTTTAACTTCCAGTTGGGAAAAAAATTTGCTGAAAAAGAACTTTAATGTGATTTTTTACCATTTACCAATATTTTTAAAGCTTTTGACCTAGTTAATAAATTCTTTAAACTTTTATAATTGATTGCCAGTCTATTTTGAAAGCTATTGTTCAATCTTTATTTATTATAAATGCATTTAACTTAGAGAGGACTTCATTCCTCTATATACTGGGTTTGATCAGGATAAATTTAGTGTTCCTAATAGCTTCTGTGGTTCTATGGTTGGTATCTGTGACCAAAATGGTGTTGATAACACACCAGTGTTTTAGTTACTGCTGAATGGTGCTTACACAACAGCAATCCCATCTCATGATGTCCTGACAGTGAATAGGTTGGAGGCCAGAAAGAGTTGTGAGGGACAGCTGACCCCAACCCACAGAAGGAATATTCCATAACATATGGCATCGTGCCTAGCAATAAAACGGGGGGAAAGAGGCAGGAAGGGGGGATGTTCAGAGTGATGCCATTTGTCTTCCCAAGCATCTGTTCTTTCATACAACGGAGCCCTGCTTTCCTGTAGATGGCTGAACACCAGCTGATGGGAAGGGATGAGGGAATTACTTGTTTTGTTTTGTTCACATGCACAGTGGGGTGACTTAATCCTTCCTGGACACAGTGTGCCTACTAAAGCTGCTGTATATCTCCCTCTCCTCAACTGGACAGGGTCGAGAAAATAAAATGAAAACCTTGTGGATCCTTATGAGGACAGGGCTAACATTGGCTCTCTTGGACATGGAGAAAGCTCCTAGCAACTGCTTACAGAAGCCACCTCTGTATCTGCCTACCACCTCCAAAAAAACCACACAAAAATCCCTCTTGGATGCAAAACCAAAACTCACACCTTTGCTTTATCTATTAAACTTGTCTTAACCCAAAAAATTGCTAATTTTTACCATTCCAATTCTCTCCACTATCTCACCATGTAAAGTGAGTGAGGGACTGTGTAGGGCTGAGCTGCTTACCAGACTTAGCAGACAGCATTCCATAATTTTGTAGAGATTTCCTGTCAAATGTATTTGGAAGATAATTTTAAGATGTGCTTCATACTGGTATGGGTTTTGCTGTGACTGCTGGTAGCACTAGCCTGCTACTCTTGTGCTATAGTATTTATTAAAACAAGGAATTGATGACATAAACCTGCTTAGTAAAGGTCTTGTGTAAAGTATGTGGCCTGGGTCAGAAAATACAAAAAAAATTGTTTTTCTCTTGAGATTGTGAAGCACATTTGTGCATTGCTCAATTGACTTTGTCCCAGAAATATAAGCATCCTTCCTTGAATCTCTAATGAATAATCTGGAGACAATTGTCTCCATTGTATATGACTAGCTTGGACTGGACATTTACATTTGAAGTCTGAATTTAGATAAAAATGAATTGTTCTTAAAATGCTTAAAATCAAACCCCTTAATTTAGTTAAGGGGTGGGGATGTCCTTAAAAGTAATTATATTCCTCCAACAAAATAAGAAATATATATTCTGAACAAAATGTGGAAATATTACGAAGTACTGAATTCTGCTGCTTTTGTATACCCAGAAGGTACTTTGCATTTTAACTTGTTCATATTTATCTCAACTTCTTATATATTGCAGATGTATGTAAAACAAATATTAAGATAGCTAAATAGCCCCTAAAATACATTTTTGAGTGACTTTCTACCTTTCCATTATCTTTACTATTCCACAAGTAATAAAAACCAAAATTATTTCCTGCAATAAATTTCTCACTGTAGAAAGGACAGTTTATGAAGGTTGGAGTTAAAAAATTTCAGTCAAACTCTGATTGAGAAGTTACCCGTCAGACTCTGAATCAGATACAGTATTGTAATACTGTAGTTTGAGAAGATTCCTAAGTGGTAGCTGGGAAGACAAAGATTTTCTGTCAATGGAGGAATGATATGTCATATATTCAGAGTTTTAAATTGTGTTAGAATCTATAGTCCTTTGAAACAAATGGAAAATATCCTCTTGAATACATTAGTGACATCAATACTGCACTTCAATCAAAGCATAACCTCAGGATAAAAACAGTTCCACATGTGGTTAACATCAGGATTGCTGTTCTAGATCTGTGATGGCAGCTGTACAACCAGTCATGTTGAGGTTCATTGTTGCCCAAACAAGGAAGAAACTGAACAAAAGTAAGGACATCTTAATTTAAAACATTTTTCATCACTTCAGCATAGAATTTCCTAAATATTAACAGTTGTAAATTTTTCTTAAGAATGATTATAAGTAAACTTTTTCTTCATTCCATTGGGCCAGGAAGTGAGACAAATATGTATATTTGAGATTATATTGTCTAAAAATATAAACAGATTTGTGACCATTTTCATGTAATCTAAGAAGACCATAAAAACACAAGCTATGGAAGTTACAATAGAAAAATAACAATTCTGGAATATTAGAAGATTTAAAAAACAATAGAACATGTAACTTGATGCTGCTTTCCGTATAAATTATCTGGAATATAAAAGTGAGATATTACAGAGTCATTATGACACATATCTAGCATAATCATTTCCATAGAATCATCAGGAGTCAACTATTTACATTCTTTTCAAAGCTCTATGAAAGTATAAATTTATGAAATCTTATAAACTTATGAAAAGGATATTGACCAGTTGAAGTTGTGTTAGTTCAAGGAAGTTCACACTGATTGGAAAGGAGAAACATAATCCCCTTTCTCAAAAAGAGAAAGGAAGGAAGACTCATGGAACTACAGGCAGGTCAGTCTGTCCTCTGTGCCTGGCAAGGTCATAGAGAAGATTCTTCCTTCCATGCTAAGTCACATGGAAACTAGGAGGTGATTTGTGACAGCTAAAATGCCTTCAGTAAGGGCCAATCATGCCTGACAGAACTGGTGGCCTTCTATGATGGGGTTACAGTGTTGGTGGGTAAGGGAAGAACAACAAATGTCATCTGCCTGGACTTGAGTGGAGTTTTGAAACCGTCCTGCTGAACATTCTTGTCTCTACATCTGAGCAAGTGTGGGGGTTGTTCAGTCTGGAGCAAAGAATGTTCCTGGGAGACCCTAGAGCAGCCTTCCAGTACCTAAAGAGGATCTACAAGAATGCTGGAGAGGGTTTTTTAACAAGGGCGTGAAGTGATAGGACAAGGAGTAATGATTTCAGCCTGAAAGAGAGTTGATTTAAATTTGATATTAGGAAGAAACTCTTTATTGTGAGGGTGGCGAGGCACAGGAACAGGTTATCTGGAGAAGTTGTGGGTGCTTTATCCCTAGAAGCATTCAAGGCCAGGTTGGATGGGGCTCTGAGCAACTTGGTTTAGTAGAAGATGTCCCTGCCTATGGCAGGGGGTAGAAACCATATGATATTCAAGGTCCCTTCCAACAGAAAATATTCTATAATTCTATTCTAAATTGCTAAGTATTTGACAATATGCCTCTACTATCGGCAAGTAATTCTGCTGAAACAATTGACGCAATCAGAGAGGACCATGAAACAAACAGATATTTTTTTTCACCTAATATAATAATTCTTTGGGAATTAGGATATCACTGATATACTTCTTATTAGCTGTTATTAAGATAGTCCATGTACATTGCTTAGAAGATGTCATTCTAAAAAATATCCTTTTTTTGATCAATATTCACAGACAAATGTAATACAGTGAAACTACATTATTGAATTTCAGACAAAAGAAAATTCCAATTTAAAATGGCGTGGGATGGGATTAGTCCTAGAATTGAAAAACTCATAAACAAAAGATACAGAAAGTCATGAATAAGAATCATTAGGATGAAAAGCAATTAAATGAGTGGTTCAGGAAATGTTGTTAAGATCAGTTTTGTTTAATGGCTTATTATTTTCATTTGAAATAATTGTATGTACATTTACTCTACTTCCAGGTTATGCAAATTATTGTTAATTTAGGAAAAGATCAGATTATCATACAAACAGTTGTAGATAATCTGGTAGATTAGTGTATATAGAAATGGGATAGCACTGTAGTGGTAGAAATTGTTAAGTCTTTCTGCTTGAGAGTCAAGGAAGAGAGGAAGATTCTTGAGATATTAAGTGATATGAACATAATGATGCCCATGTAATCAGTCTGTTTTCAGCAGGCTAATTTGACTTTAGAGTAGAGTCTTCATTAGAAGCAAGAAAGAATTAGTATCACTTTGAAAAATATTCCCCTTTATTCTGACAACAACAATTTAGACTTCAAGAAGTATTACTTCTGTCCATTCAAATATTAAAGGCATAAAAGAAACACCATTGTATATAATGTACGCTAGATAAATTGCACACTATGATAAACAATATGCATATTATTTATTAATCTATATTATAGATATCATTCATATGTCTGACACTTGCTTCCCATGGATTTAAGTCAATGAATTTACTAAGCAACAAGAGTCACCTAGATAAGTAGGATCCTTACACACAGGTGCCAGATTTACAGCTGTGAGTGTAAGATTTCTCTAGTTGACTCTTAAGACAGAGCTACTTTGCCAAGCCAGAGAGAAGAGATCAAAGGCCACCCAGGCATTGAGAAAATCTCTGGGGCTAGCAAAGGGTAAAGTTAGACAAATGGTCAAAAGTTTCCCAAAAATATGCCAGTGTAGGTAGGAGGGTTATGACTTTTCTGGGCTTTAGTTACCATCTCTGGGAAGGGCCAGACTCAGCCTTTGCAGTCACTTCAGTTCCTCAGGGGGACATGGCATTTACACCGTGGAACACAGTAACCCAGTGCAATAAATTGAATCTTAGGTATATTTTTCATCTATTCTGTGTCTGACTGAGACACAACCTTTGGTGTATAGGCTAGTGCATGTAATATGTATGGAAAGTAAGCCAGAAAATCAGAGAGCCTGAAATCATTATACCTGAAGGTTATCTAGTGAGAATAAAGAAATGTGCAATCATTTTCATTGGCATCTGTTACTAGGTAGCCTGGAGATGATGTTGCCAGCTATTTGGAGAATAACTATTTTCTTCTATAAGTATATGAAGTTTCAATTTTGCCTTAGGGATTTTAAAAGTATTATTGTTAATTCAGTTTTCATTTGCCAAGGACATTTTAAGTATGTGCCAAGAGGCAGACACAATTGTTTGGAATATCGTAGGTAGATACTTCAGGAAGAAAAGGAATTTTAAAACGGCATTCATTTTGATGGCTGTGATTATTATAACTGCTTCATAGCAAAAACAGACATTAACCTCTCTCTGAATCCTTTATGAGTTTTATTCCTTGTAAAGAAAAGGGTTTTTTTTTTTTTTCTGCTAACAGAGAGAGTGGTTTTCTAATGCAAATGCAAATTCCTGATTTTACTTAGGATGAAATAAATGTTCAAAGTCCATGTTCTAATTATTAGATATTCATGAAATTCACAATTGATACAAAGTAAGATATTCTCCTAGATTCAAATCTTTCACCCATACTTCAAAAGCAAAGAGACAAAGTTGATACATCTGAACCAAGAAAAGGATTATAGGAAGATCATATTAGTTTTAAGTAGTGATTTTTAAGTGCCTTTTGAACTGCATCAAAACATTTGGTGAAAATGCTGGTATTGTTAAATATACCTTAAAAATATTAACTTTGGATCCTTATTTTCTACTAGGATTGCCCACACATAAGAAGCAACAATATTGCCTCAAAAGCTGCAGATAAGACTCTATTAAATGTAATTTTAAACTTTCCTCCTTGGCAACAAAAGAAAGGCTTTGCTGTCGAACCTAAGGATTTTGAAAAGAAAATAAAAACTTTCCTTAAACTAGGAAGAGGTAGTATAACATTGTTCTGCACCGTAGAGCAAGGCTGAGTTTTCACATTCAACATATCTCAAGCAAGGACCTTCACAGGTGCAACTGACATCTATTCAAAGGAATCAGCTTTTTTTTTTTTTTTTATTCTATAGGAGACATTTACAAATTCAAACACTCAAAAACAAGGTAGTGAAGTACTGTCTGGATAAAAGTTGGCTGTGATGTTACTCTGACTAGATGACAGTAATAAATTAAGTTGTTGGAGACAGATCTTGACGTTTTAATCTGCCAGAGAGACTACAGTTTATTTTTTGGTCCTTCCACAGATGTAGTATCATGTCTACAGTAAACCAACTTTTTAAAAGCTAACCATCACTCTGGTCTACTAGATCTGTCTTTCCAAAATTGTCTGTCTTTCCAAAAAAGCACTCAGGAAAATGGTTGCAAATCAGCAAATATATGTTATGCCATATTAATTACACTGCTAACCCAGTTTTTTCTTTGTTTGCCCAGATTGTCCATAGGCTACTGATTTGTTGCTAATAATATCATCCAGTACCCCATAGTACTGATGATCAAAAAGCCACTTTTGCCCATTAGGCAGCCCTGTACTGCATCAATAAACACCAGATAAGGTGAACTACAAATCAGTTTCATTGTAGGTCTGACTAGTCTGCAGGAAAGGTCAGGTGAGGTCATGTTTTGCACTAAGAAAGTAAGGCATCAATTGCAAAAGGCAGTAGTATCCATGAAGGAAGAAGGGATCATAGGAAGAAGGGAAAAGAGAAGATGAATACTTCAAGGAAATCCTAACATCAAAACATAAGAGATATGTATATTTTTTAATGCACTGTGAATCTGCTAATTAAGTTTCCCTGTATAATCTTAATTATAGCTTCAATAGATATTTTCCACTTATACTGACTTTCTTTGTAGTGATGTCTGTCTTTCCAGAAGAAAGCAGATATTGATAGGATATCATACTGGTGATTAGCAGTAGTGGAATCCAAAGCTGTGTCTTATTAGAAAATGAGTGTGGGTCCATTTTGCAGAGCGGACCCTGAAGAACTGATGTTCACTGTAGCCATTTTGTGGAGATTTGCTTCTTGGTCCCATGGATTGGCTGCCATTAGTGAAAGGAGCAGACTCAGGATGTAGCCCTTGGTTTCCTTCCACACAAAAGGAGCCCAGTTTGTAATTCCTACTCAAAGATAATCATGCTGCAAAAAGTGGGGATTATGTGGAGATTTATTTAAGAAGTCCACATCCAATCAGTTAAATATTATTATGAAGCCAGCCTTTACACCTGCTACACAAATACTTACTTTTGGAGCTACCAGAGCAACTAGTAACAATGCTGTGCTGTCAACCTCTCTGTGGGCACACAAAGCAGCAGATGTCACAGGTATAGGCAGGCAGCCAAGGGCTAGTGAGACCTGAATTGATTGGATTCTCTTCTGGGCACTGAAGAAGAAAGCTTTTAACTGAGTGCAGGCTCTTCAACCAGTTTTCTTCCAAGCCTATCTCTGTCCTATTTTTTTTTCCTAATGACAGAATTTCCCCTCTGTTTCCCTACTGCAGTTCCAACATGCACATTATCTCATTTCAGTTTCACACTTCTTGCTCAGCCGTATCCTTTTTCTGTTCACCTACAGGGAGAAGTAGCTCTTGTTTTTCTTCTGTATGCTCATCCAATCTCTCCTCTTGCTTACTCCTTAAATTCTGAGCCAAGATTTTTCATTAATGTTACAGAGACAGATGGATTCTGATGAGTATGTATGATACAACTAAACTATTTTTAAAACATTTTTTTCCTTTTTAAAAGGAGAATAAAAACCTTGCAGCTAAATTAGCAATGACTTGTATTTTCAACACAGAACAGCAGGCTGATGAAATGTTTTTTAAACAAGATAAAAATTTAACATAAATAATGTAATGAGTCTGATATTGATAAAGTTTCTGTGCTTACAAAAATATGTGTGGCAATTATTGTGCTAGTTAGCAAGTTCATATAATTTCTTTTTTTTTTGTCATGAGCCTGAAGAAGCAAATGCCCAGAGCGGTTTCTGGGCTTCTGTTGAATTGAAATAATAAAAATGCACAGCCACAACTGGCATGGCTACCTTAGGTTACTTATGTTGATGTACCATTGATGTACACAATTGAATCTAGCCTACACATATTAAAAAAATACATACAGGTATTTTGGAAGTTGAGAATCATTGACAACGTGCTGCTTAGTTGCCACTAGGAGCCAAACCATGGCAGTTTATTTTGCTCCATGGCAGTCTTTTTTGTCACACAGTGCGTGGGGCTGTTATTTCAAAGTGTTCAAGGTAATTACAGATGTTCCAGATTGAATTTATATGTAAATATTTCCTCTTGTGCGGTTTATCACATCTGGTATGGAGAATGATGGTCAAAGTATAAATATTGAGAGGCCTGGCAGACTGATTATATCACAGGCATTACTCAAACTGTCTTCCCCAACATGTTTTTTATGTGCACTACAGGGACTTTGCCCCTTTCTTTGGTACATGAAAGTTCTGATAGGCCATGGACAGCTTGATCCTGTCCATGGTATCCTCTAGAGTTGACTAAGCAGGTGGCTTTTTCTAAATGCTTTTTCTGACATTTGGAGGTCCAAGCACACATTGCATTTGGTGGACTCTTTAGCAGTCCATTTTATAATTTTATTTTCCTGGAGAGTGATGCATAATAGGGATTGTGATGTAGCCACTCAACACCATGCTCTTTAGACCGAGTGTCTATCAAATTTCAGGAATTAGTCCAGTTGTCTGACTCAATTGTTTCTGTGCTGCCATGTTGCCATGACTTGTTTTTCAAGGCCCTAGGATAGCGTTCTGGGCAGTGACATGGGACATGGCATACGCTTCCAGCCGTATGGTGGTTGCTTTCACCACTGTAAACACATGCTTCCCTTGGCAGGTTTGTAGGAGTGTGGCAAAGTCAGCCTAGCACACCTCCACAGACTGAGATTTCAACCATTGTCTCCCATACCAGAAAGGCTTTAACCATTTGGCTTGCTTGATTGCAGCACCACTCCATGCTCCTGTATAATGTGTGCAATGGTGTCCATGCTAAACTCTACCCCATGGTCACAAGCCCCTTTCTGTAGCATATCTCTTCCTTGATGGCCATAAGTGTCATGGGCGCACTGTCCTGTAAATAATTTACCTGTCCAGATCCACTTGAGCCACTTCAGTCTTAGGAGCCTCATCTATCTGGTGAGGTTGTTCTGATGTTTTTCAGTGGCAGCCGCGTGAAGCACTTTCGCAAACAGCAATATCACAGCAATATCTTGCAACAATGCAGCAGCCTGGAGGGGTTTGCCTCTGCGCAGCCAGCTGCTCTGTTTCCCTTGCTGTAGACATCCCCACAGGGCATTCCACCACCAGCCAATACAGAGATAGCACACTGGCCATTTGTTTTGGTCAGCAGTGTCTAAAGTAAGCTGGATGGCCTTCGTTTCTGCAAATTAGCCTGATTAATCTTTCTGCAACTTGTAGAATAAACATACAGCTTATGACATACAGAACACACAGCTGCTTTCTATCTCTGGTGCTTTCCTACAATACAACAGGACCCATCAGGGAGTAACCCTTGGTGCTTTCTTCCAGAGGCTCCAGATAGGATCATTCTTCCAATATGTAGCATAGCCCACATTATTTTATATCTTTTCCTGCCTGGATTGGCCGAAGAGCTACTGCATGAAATGTCTCCCAAAAATTTTGTTCAAAGGCGAGATGTTTCTCAGTGCCCTTTTGGAATTTTTTCTTCTGACAGGCCACTTGATAGAGAGGGTTTACAATCAGAACTATAATTTGAAATATTCATTCTCCAAAACCCCACAATTTAAGAGAGTTTGAGTTTCCTTTTTGCTTGTTGGTAGAGAGGTTGCTATTGTTTTGTTAATTACGTCCATTGGGATCTGCCCACATTCATATTGTAATTTTATTCCTAAAATCTGTATCTTCTGTATGGCCCATTTAAATTGTTTTGTTTTATGGCAAAAGCAGCTTTCAGAAATATTTGGACTATTTTCTTCCCTTTCTCAAACAATCTTCTGCTTTGTTGCCCATGATGATGTCATCAAAGTATTGCAGGTGTTCCAGAGCTTCACCCTGCTCCAGTGCAGATTGGTCCATGGCAGATGGTAGGGCTGTGTTTCCAACCTGGGGCAGTCAATTATGTGTACAGGATGCCTGTTCAAGTGAGAGCAAGCTGGGTCTGATGCGCCAGGCCATTGAATCCAATCCACACAGTTCAGTAAATCGGTTAATCTCTTCCTCCACCTGGCTGGAGGCAAGACCCCTCTAGTCCAGGTCATAGTATTCATAATTCACCTCTTGGAAATAAGATTCAGAAGTCCCTTTATTAAAATCATAAGTCAGACCAGCCCTTCTATTTGGTCTGAGGAACTGCCCACTGGAAACTGGGCCACATATTTTCCTGGAAGAACCCCCTTTTTTGTTTTTTAAACCACAATAGAACACACTAAATTCACTGTTTAATTCCCCTCCTAAGCTGTACAGGGGGAGAAATTTTAATGAAAGATTTAAGATAAAGCTATGGAGAAATCACTCACCAGTTACCATCATGGGTAAAACAGACTCAATATGGGGAAAACTAGGGAAATTATAATAATAAAATCAGAGTAGGGTGAGGAGAAATAAACCCATAACTTAAAACATCTTCCCTTCAGTTCTCCCTTCTTTCCAAGTACAACTTCACTCATGTTTTTTTCTCCTCTTCCTCCCCCATAGCAATGCAGGGGGATGGGGGATGGGGGACGCGGGCTGTGGTCAGCTCATCACGTCTCTGCCACTCCTTCCTCCTTGGGAAAAGGACTGCATACATGCTTCCACACACTGCTCCAGTGTGGGGTCCCTCCTATAACTTCTTCCACCTGACTCCTTCAAGGCTGCAGTTCTTTAGAAACTGCTCCATTGTGGATCCCTTCCATGTGGTCCAGTCCTTCAGGAACAGCCTGCTCCAGCTTGGATCCCCTTCAGGGTCACAAAGTTGCTCCAGCATGGGCTTGTGTCTGCATGGGTCCACAGGTCCTGTCAGGGGCCTGCTCCAGTGTAAGCCTCTCACAGGGTCACAGCCTCCTCTGAGCTTCCACTTGCTCTGGTATGGGCTCCTCCATGGGCTGCAGGGGGATCTCTGCATCCCTGTGATCCTCCATGGGCTGCAGGTGGATCTCTGCATCCCTGTGATCCTCCATGGGCTGCAGGGGCACAGCTGCCTGACCATGGGCTGCACCACGGGCTACAGGGGAATCTCTGCCCTAGCACCTGCTGTCTCTCCTGCCCCTGATTCTCCACTGACCTTGTGTCTGCAGGGCTGTTCCTCTTACATATTCTCACTCCTCATTCCTGCCTACCAGTGTGCAGTGCTTTTTTTGCTCATTATTAAACATTTTATCCTAGAGATGTTGCCACTGTAACTTTTGGGATCTGCCTTGGCCAGTGGTGAGTCTGTCTTGGAGCTGGCTGGCATTGCTCTATTGGGCTCTGTAGGGGAAGCCTCTAACAGTCTGTAGTCCCATCCTACTACTAAATCCTTATCATAAAAATCCAATGCAGAAAACTAAAGAAAAGGATATATCTTACAAAATAAGCCCTGTTGTCTGGTGTTGTTCACCCAATCATGCTTAGCAATATATCTCCTAAAATACAGCATCTACTCAATTGACTGTTAAATTATCTCTTAGTAGATATAATAATAAAATTAGAAAGGAGCATCACAATAATTTATTCAATATTGGTGCTGTTTGAATTTTAAAAGCCAGTTTAAGTCATACATTTTATGAAAACAAGACATTCATGTTTGGGTAATCACTCTTTCTTGTATGGATCGAAAAATAATCATTCATTTGAATAATGGGAGATAAAAGATGAGAGATCCATGTGATGGATACTAGAGCATGGGGACCCCATATAATGATGATAAATTTTTTAATTTTTCCAGAATGGAAACTGATTCATCATTTTCTTATATTTGTCAATATTTCTATTCTATTTTCTCTTTTTCCTCCCTGTTCTCTTTTTTTTTTTTTTTTTTTTTTTTTTCCAGATGGCTCTGAAGTAAACTGGTGTGAAGCCTACAAGAACTGGACATAAATGCTTGAAATGGCTGTTAGATTCCATAAACCCTGTTTTAAATCTGCTCTTCACAAGGAAATAAAATCCTTTGGTAGGTATAGATTAAAAATGGAACAAATCTACTTAATTATATGAGTTGAGAAAAACACTGAGTCATTAATATTGAGAGCAAAGGATAAAAATGAACTATTGGGAATTAGAATATACAACACTTGTGGTGTGTTAACCCCAGTAAACAGCTAAGCACTACCAGTCCCTCCCTCACTCTCCCCCAATGGGATGGGAGAGAGAACTAGAAGGATCAGAGAGAAAAAAACTCTTGGGTTTGGATAAAAATAGGTTAATAAGAGAAGACAGAAGGAGGGGACTCACCAACACATTTTGCAAAAGCAATAACTCACCAATGAAGACTGTTGTCCAGCCAGTCTTCAACTTATGGCAACATTGGGAAAACTAATACCCAAATTTAAGTGCTCAGCATGGTGCTCTACTGTGTGGAATGCCCCTCTGGCCGCTGTGAGTCAGCTGTCCTGGCTGTGTTCTCTCCCAGCCTTTTCACTGGTGAGGCAATGAGAATCACAGAAATGTTTGATGCTGTCCAAGCCCTGTTGCACAATAACTAAAAATTGCTGTGTTAGCAACGCTGTTCAGGTCTCCAGTCTGCTGGTGCACCGGATGAGCTGCTATGCAGGAAATTATATCCATCCCAACCCAATGCATTACAATAACCAAGTCACCTCTGGCTTAGGAAATCCTGACATTTTTGACTGTTGGAAGCTGGAAGCTTTTGTTGGAAGCTCTCATTCCCATTCTCATGTATTTTCTTAGAGCCTGCTGCTTATTATCAAAGAAAGAAGACTAAGAGAGATGAACTTTGGATCTCCTTCCAGTGATACTATTCTTCAGGCAGACAGATACATACAGCTTGTGTACTTCATCAGGACCACATGGTGATTAAGAAATAATTTGTAAGGCAATGTATTTTAAGCTGGTATTAGCCTAAAATTAACTACTGGACTAATTTCACTCTGCTCTAACTTGTTTCAACTATCATTTTAGTTCTCTGATAATGTTTTAAAGCACCATAATTTAAGAAAACTCACATTATTTTCAGCATATGTAATTGTAAGACAATTATGTTTATGCATATGCACTCACCTCGTAATTATATGAAGGTATTTTGAGTTCTGTTTTTTTTTTTTTGAAAGGCAGAGCATATTCTTCTCAATGTAAAAGGTGAATGTTTCCTCACTAAAATACCTACTGTAATTAAGAAAATATGGGTGCAGGCCAGATACAACAAAAAAAGGCATAATTTGGGATATATATATATATATAAAAATAATATAAATTTATATAATATAAATTTATATAAATTAATATATATTTTAATATAATTTAACATATATTTTTATATATTTATATATATGAATATTATATATATAATATTATCTATACAAATATTATATATAATTATATGTTATTAATTTATATAATCTATTGTGTTGTAGTAAACATCCACATGGCAATAAACAGACCAGTCAGATTTTGTACCTGACTGGCCCCTTACCACCTTGGTGGCTTTGTACCTATTTATTGACAAGAATTAAGTCCTCTTCTGTTTCTAACAGACAGCAAACACAATGGCATGTTAGACAAAGACCTAGCAGCAGTACAGGGGTTTGATAAAGGACTGATTGATGTTCTCTTATTTCTTCATTTGCCTACCTTTCCGTCTTCAATTTACACACTGCCGTCTGAGAAAGAGATGGTATATACTCCCGAGTTTTTCAATCAATCTTACCTTTCTTCAGCATCATTAAATCACTCAATTCACTGCTGTGAAAATGATTTGAGTGTCTCTATTTGTTAAAATCTATGATACTCCGACTGTGTAGGGAAACAGTTTCATTTTACTCCTAACTGGTAGCTACAGTAGACCTCATTAATTTAAAACAAATCAGGTGTGAAGGTTATTTATTGCTTGGCAGATTGAACACATTTTGAAAGGTTTCTCAGAATGCCTTATTTTGCCACCAAATTACACCCTCCAAAATGCTTTTTTGATTGTTCAATTTTTATTTTATTTTTGTTTAGCCAAGAAATAACATAATCTTATCCTTAAAAAGAAGACCTTTGCTTAAAAAAATCAAAATTACTTGTTGCATGTCCAGTCAGAAGTTAATCAGTAGGATTTAATAATATTTACTACTACCTGATCAGACATAGGATGTTCCCCACCACCATTTCTCTCAAACCAATTGCTCTATGCCAGCATGTTAACTCTTTTTATGCCATAAACAAAAGAAGGACAGTCTGACGACTGCAGGAATAATCAACAAATTCAGATATTTTCAGGTATGCCTCTCAAGTGGGCAGATATATTACATCTAAAATAGGAATTTGGTTATTAAATTCTTATAACTGCTGCCCAGCCCTTTAATTCTTTACTATGACAAATACTGTACATTACAGGAAATGTTATTATTAAAAAAAGAAATCCAAGCTCTGGAGGTGTATACTTTGATCATCCGGTAGAAGTTGGACTGTTTAGCTCCTTATACTGCAAGACTGACAACTGGTAAAAAAGTTATATTGTAGATGATTAATTTTTAAGCCTTGAAATGTGGCTTTTAGAGGAGGATAGGCAGAAAGATAGAAGGGTATTGAGCAGATGAGAATAAGTACTAAACAAATAAGAGTTTTAGAGGTTTTGTGTTTTGGTTATTGCACATTTTTTAACACAGGAGTCCACAGACTCCAATTGTTAATCTTTCTGTGCCACCAAAGAGCGCAATGTGTTCAAAGAACAAGATAGAGATTTTCATGTTGAGAGGCTAGATGAGAAGAACTCTTACACTTGTATTAAATAGGCTGATCCAAGGACAGTTTAAGGAGATTAAGCAGCTAGGTTGGGAAGATTTAGTGGACAGGGGTGTAGATAATTGCTCACCAATGAGGCTGATTCAGTATTAACAACAGAAGAAATTGAGTAAATTGACTGAAAAAGGAAAAAAATATACGTACACTTGGAGTGCTGCAGACCTAAATAGTAATTGGTGTGTCATAGCTACATATAGGACACCATAGCTGACCTGCAGTATGAGAAAAAAATACTTTAGTAGGCATAAAACTATCTGACATCTCAAAGGATAGCAAATTAATCATTAATAACCAAGCAGGACCTTTCAACTTTTCTGAGAATTGAAACACAAGTGCACCATTGGCCAGAGTATCTCCAGTTTGGGAAGATGTCCAAATCTAAAATATTAATCATTTTTCTGCCATAAAAACATTTAAACCCCATCTTCAGCAGCCCCACAATATATGAGGCAATGAAAGATGGTTGCTTAAAGTATAAATCTTTTGGTCTGTTGGTAATCGTAAGTTTAGAATTATGTACATCAGTTTTTGTAAGCTTTATAAACTTTTTGATAAAGCTGTGCTAAATGGATTGGTGACTCTGTCCTGACCTGGCTATGGCTGCAATCATCAGCTGAAGTGATTAGTTGCAGACTGTGCTTTGTCTTTGCCAGATTTAACACCCCTGAAGAAGTGCAAATCCACCAAGAGACAAAAGTTAGGAAAGTTCTTATAATTTACCTAATTTTCACACAGTGCAAAATTCTATTCCTTTGAGAGATCATGCATGGGCTTTGCTCAAAGAGCAGACATTTCTGGAGGCCTCATTTTTAGCAGGAGATGGGAGGAAGTTGTTGTACCTGATATGTAAGACCTGGGGTGATGACTTTGGGTGAGACAGGTCATGCATGGTCTGCAAGTATGCTTTCAAACACACCAAGAGTGTGCAGAGAGTCTGCAGCGTGTAAGAATTTAACCTGTGTCTTAGAACTTTTTTTCATTCCGTTGCCATTAAGAATTTTTCTGCTTATTGCATAGCAATAAAATAGTTTTGAAGTAATTTTGAAAAAATATAATGAACCTTGGTGCTTTTTTAGAAATTTTATGAATCTTTACCACACACACCTGAGAAATCAGGCACTACCCAAAAAATCTGTGTATGGAGGTCAACAATTCAAATGAAGCCTCCGCCTTTGATTAAAATCATATTATTTCATGTTTGTGGCTAACACTGAAGAAACTAGACAAGATATCTCCTTAATTAGTGATTAAAACGATCCACATAATAAGTGACTAATAAGGATGCAGAAATATGCTTGTAAAAGCATACAATCAAAGCCTTCTTGGGCTGGCAAAGCTTATTGTTCTGCAATTATTAGGGTGTGCCTTTGACACTCTGTACAATATTTAATTGTCCCAGCCAGGTGTGAAGGAAAGAAAACAAAAGATTAGGAACAATCTGACTGTGATTCCAGAATTAGTGATTGGTCCCATATTGTAAAAAAATCAGCATAGTTAGTAGCATTCAGCTGAGAAAAGTCATTAAGATAAGGTATTTTTTAAAATGTAATATTGATAAATCTTCAAAAAAAAGGGGAATTTTTAAGTGGGATTTCTCAACAAGGGAGAGGTCCCAGTATTTCATTTTATAGAAGGGCAGTGGGATTCCCATATGCTGAACAAGAAGATTTTGAAGCAGAATCTTCAGTGACCAGTGTAACTGTGGAGGAAAAAAGTATCTTTCTCTTGAATCAACTTAATGATCTGCTTTTAGGGAAAGAGAGTGGATTTTTGTCATGTTCTAAAGCTAAAGCTTTAGTGAGGATCACATACCTATATGTGTGCAACCTGGCATAAAGGAATTTGTTGTTGCACTAGCTAGACATAGGCTTCAATTCCTCAGAGAAAAATCACCCATCCAAAAAGAGGGAACATAGCATCCCAATAGAGATATAAATTTGTTACTCCTATTGTGGTAAAGGAAATATGAATGCAAAAATAATTAAAAAAAAGGAAGTCTGTGTAGAAATGCTCAAAGCAAATGCTTTGCCTGGAGAAAGCAAGCAGCATAAAACTGTTAATTTCTTGCTTCCATAGGTATGGTATAAACATGACCTTGTCAATAATAAAGAGAATTTGTGTGCTAAAAATCATTATATTTTGTGTGAATCATTGAAGGGACAGCAATGACTATTATACTACCCAGAACACTGCAACAAATTTACTGGACATGCAACTAACAGATTTACCTCTCAGTTCTCCCCATTGGAGAAAGAAAATCTTTTTTACCCAGGCCTGCATGAGCAGGAAGAGTTGAATCATTAAAACAATATTTTAAGTATATATGCTTTTATCCATTTAAAAACCACTTAAACAAAGATCAGATTTTCAAAGCTTCTTAACACTCATTTCCCATTTCAATGCCTCTGATAATATTTTCAGAACTCTTAACGGTGAGTTCTTTTGAAAGTGTTATTCCTACATGGGAAGAAACTATTTGCAGAGTTTCTCCTAATTGATGCTTCTTTCTAAAACTCCTGACTATAATGTTTGATACTTCTTCCAAAGTAATAATCTTTATGTCCTATTTTTATATTAAACTTGAATTTGACACACAGTTCTTAGTAGAAAAAAATTTGGATGCAGAAAATTAGTATAATTTTTGTTATTTATTTTTATTATTATATGCATAATTATTATAATTTCAGCTGTTACTATTACACTAATTTTTTAAATTTTCATTTTTAAAATGTTCTCTTTTTTTCTAGGTGATTTTTTCTTTCCCTCTCTCAGAACCTTTCTTAAGAAAATTAAAATTCAGGAAGTGAGAAATGGGATAGAATAGCCATAAAGGCTAAAAATGATGTCTTTTCAGAATAGAGGTGTGAGGGTGAATTCTCTTCCTCCTTGCTACCACAGGATTTTTTCTTTTCAAAAGCTGTCTGTGTTACCTATAGATGGTGAAAGCACTCTTTGTCTACTCTGGCATTTTTTGTGACAGGCTGGACAATTGTCTTTGTATGAGTTAGGCAACCTAGAGGCAATCATTTGGAAGACAAACATATTTTAGGGCATGTTCAGGGAGTTTTCATGTCATCTGTGTTGGATGTCTACTTTACAGTTAGACAAATCATTTGCTAGGGGTCCGTGAATCTCTCTATAAAGAAATAATATATAAAAAGTGCTTACATTTGTTAGATGCATCCCACTTCAAATGTACAGACAAGCTCTGATTAAAGGTCTTGCTCTGATTAAAGGTCTTGCTTCAGGCATAGACTGTTGCCTATGACAGTAGCAACATGGTTTTTAGCCAAAGAAAAAGAGGTTTTCCTGATCTCATAGATGCAGCTGCAGCTGCTTCAACATGCTCTATCTTGAGGAGCTGCTGTCTACAAGACCACTTTTCCCAAATGGATTCTGTTATAAAGATCAAGGAAACTTCCCAGGAATACACACACAGAGCTCTGCTGTCTTCCTGTGCAACTTCACCCTTTGCTACCAGCACAGACTTGGATATTGATAGGAGTTAGACTGTAGGAAAGACAGTAACAATTTGTCATTAGAAAAAGACATTTGTTCTTGTTTTGAGAATGGTAAAATTAAAAGTCTTTCAAAATACAGAGAAGTCTTCAGCTGTCTGTAAATGGTGCTGAGAGAAACAGAGCAAGTTCTAGGCTTCTTACAATGCAAGAAAAAATAAATTTTTACTGTTGAGGTGGTTCTTGAGACCCAAGAAGGGAAACTATTCAGTGAAAGGTACAAAGTGAGGGAGGTGAAGAGATGCGTCAGTGGAGAGAAGGGGAGGAGAAAGTAGGTTTTCATCAGACTGTGATAAGTCAGGGAACCCATAGGTAGTTTTGTAGTTTTTAATTCTCTCCAAGCCCCTTCCTATCCTCTCACCTTCTTTTACCTGTCTTAGTTGTCCTTTACATCTCTTTGTCACCTCCCTCTGTTGACCTCCACGTCTCCATAACACTAATGTTATTTAAGCTAATTCCGCATCTCTAGGCATAAGAGGATAGAGGGTATGCCCATGTAAAAGAAGTTGCCATCCTAGGCAGCTGCCAATTCTAACTCTACAATAAAATGGCCTGGGTCATCCTCTACCATCCTCCTGCATTTAGAAAAGGACAAAGGAAATGGTTGTTACATAACAAAAAGACAGAAGAGAATATAATAGAAACTGTATTTTTATCAATTAGAAAATCTTCCCATTCTTATGGCATCGATTTTAGGTACAATATTGTGCTTTACAGAGAAGATTAACAGAATTGTTTAATTGCCTTTAAAATAGTCTCAGCAATTAGACATTCTTTTCATATTTTCAAGTTCTCAGAAGTATACATGGATAATGATTTGCAGCTAGATATATATTGCAGAACATTAGTTATTAGCAGCAGCTCTAATGTTTCTGCTTTGTGTTAAAAAGTCATACAAAGAACACTGGAAAAATTACCTTTATAATTTTAAGGCATCTATCATATTTTAATTTAAATTTCACAGGCAAAGTAAGTTCTTTGACTTCCAAAAAAAGTAGTCTAATTTTAAATCATGCAAAGATTAATAGGTGGACCAAAAATTTCACTCAGTTTCAGAATTACTCTGAAGTCATGGCCAAAATTTATATATAATTACACATAACTACAAAAGGTTTTCTCCATCTACTGGGTGCCCCATTATTTTCTGCTTCATTACTAATAATGCATATTATTCCTTGAGAGATAGCACAAATTATAATTATAGGTTATTTTGGGGCTTTCATTAGAATCTCCTAGTTTTATGTGCAGATGAATTCAGAACAATCCTACTTTGGGAGCAAAATTTTCCAAGTTTGGTCTCGCCTAAATGTTTGGCTTGGTTTGCCTTTTGAGGTATGAAAGTTCTGAAGTAAGTAACTCCAGGTGTTTTGGAGGGAAGAATAAATGTAACTCTTCAATCTCACTATAAACTTCTTTTTTCTTAATAAATTGGTTACTAGGGAAAAAAATGCCCTCTTAGGCCCTGTGGTTTGGAAGTGAGAGCTTAAAGAAATCAGAATGTTTTAAACCATTGACTTATATGCTGGCAATGTTGGGATGCTCTGCAGACCACCTAGGTAGCCTCACTGGCCATGGGCCTCTGGAAAGGGAACCCATTCCTCTGGCCTGATTTCCATTCACAGCAGTGAATGTGCCTTTGCTGATAGATTTACAGCACCCAGTGTATGAAAGTGGCCTCAGCTATCAGACCAATGCTCCTCAGTACCTGGGCTCATGTAGTGCTCAGGGTCAGGCCCTCGTGACCTGACAGATGTGACCCTCTGGCATAGGCTGGAATCTGTTTTTCTTTGCTCCCACCGTTCTTTCTTTCTTTCTTTCTTTCTTTCTTTCTTTCTTTCTTTCTTTCTTTCTTTCTTTCTTTCTTTCTTTCTTTCTTTCTTTCTTTCTTTCTTTCTTTCTTTCTTTCTTTTCCTTTTTTCTTTGTTTCTTTCTTTTTCATTCTTTCTTTTATTCTTTTTCTCTTTTTTCTTTTTTCTTTCTTTCTTTCTTTCTTTCTTTCAATCTTTCTTTTTCTTTCTTTCTTTCTTTCTTTCTTTTTCGTTTTCTTTCTTTCTTTTTTACTTTCTTGCTTTTTTCTTTTTTCTTTTTCTTTATTTCTTTTTTCTTTCTTTCTTTTTCTTTTTCATTCTCTCTTTCTTTCTTTCTGTCTTTCTTTCCTTTCTTTCTTTTTCTTTCTTTCTTTCTTTCTTTCTTTCTTTCTTTCTTTCTTTCTTTCTTTCTTTCTTTCTTTCTTTTTCTTTTTCTTTCTTTCTTTTTACTTTCTTTTTTTACCTTTTTTCTTTCTTTCTTTTTTCTTTCTTTCTTTTTCTTCTTCTTTCTATTTTTCTTTCTTTCTTTCTTTCTTTTTTTTACTTTCTTTCCTTTTTATTTTTTCTCTTTCTTTCTTTCTTTCTTTCTTTCTTTCTTTCTTTCTTTCTTTCTTTTTTCTTTCTTTCTTTCTTTCTTTCTGTCTTTCTTTCTTTCTTTCTTTCTTTTCCTTTTTTCTTTGTTTCTTTCTTTTTCATTCTTTCTTTTATTCTTTTTCTCTTTTTTCTTTTTTCTTTCTTTCTTTCTTTCTTTCTTTCTTTCAATCTTTCTTTCTTTTTCTTTCTTTCTTTCTTTCTTTCTTTTTCGTTTTCTTTCTTTCTTTTTTACTTTCTTGCTTTTTTCTTTTTTCTTTTTCTTTATTTCTTTTTTCTTTCTTTCTTTTTCTTTTTCATTCTCTCTTTCTTTCTTTCTGTCTTTCTTTCCTTTCTTTCTCTTTCTTTCTTTCTTTCTTTCTTTCTTTCTTTCTTTCTTTCTTTCTTTCTTTTTCTTTTTCTTTCTTTCTTTTTACTTTCTTTCTTTCTTTCTTTCTTTCTTTCTTTCTTTCTTTCTTTCTTTCTTTTTCTTTTTCTTTCTTTCTTTTTACATTCTTTCTTTCTTTCTTTCTTTCTTTCTTTCTTTCTTTCTTTCTTTTTACATTCTTTCTTTCTTTCTTTCTTTCTTTTTCTTTCTTTCTTTCTCTCATTCTTTCTTTTCTTTCTCTTTCTTTCTTTCTTTCTTTCTTTCTTTCTTTCTTTCTTTCTTTCTTTCTTTTTCTTTTTCTTTCTTTCTTTTTTCCTTTCTTTTTTTACCTTTTTTCTTTCTTTCTTTTTTCTTTCTTTCTTTTTCTTCTTCTTTCTATTTTTCTTTCTTTCTTTCTTTCTTTCTTTTTTACTTTCTTTCCTTTTTATTTTTTCTCTTTCTTTCTTTCTTTCTTTTTTCTTTCTTTCTTTCTTTCTTTCTTTCTTTCTTTCTTTCTTTCTTTCTTTCTTTCTTTCTTTCTTTCTTTTTCTTTCTATCTTTCTTTCTTTTTCTTTCTTTCTCTTTCTTTCTTTCTTTCTTTCTTTCTTTCTTTCTTTCTTTCTTTCTTTCTTTCTTTCTTTCTTCCATTCTTTTTCTCTTTCTGTCTTTCTTTCTTTCTTTCCTTCTTTCTTTCTTTTTTACTTTCTTTCTTTTTTCTTTCTTTTTCTATTTCTTTCAATCGTTCTTTCTTTCTTTCTTTCTTTTTTACTTTCTTTCTTTTTTCTTTCTTTTTCTATTTCTTTCAATCGTTCTTTCTTTCTTTCTTTCTTTTTCTCTTTCTTTCTTTCATTCTATCTTTTTCTTTTTCTTTCTATCTTTCTTTCTTTCTTTCATTATTTTTCTCTTTTTTCTTTCTTTCTTTTTTTCTTTCTTTCTTTTCCATCTTTCTTTCTTTCTTTTTCTTTCTTTCTTTTTTACTTTCTTTCTTTCTTTTTTCTTTTTCTTTCTTTCTTTTTTCTTTCTTTCTATCTTTCTTTCTTTCTTTCTTTCTTTTTTTTACTTTCTTTGCTTTTTTTTTCTCTTTCTTTCTTTCTTTCTTTCTTTCTTTCTTTCTGTCTTTCTTTCTTTTTTTCTCTTTCTTTCTTTCTTTCATTCATTCTTTCTTTCTTACTTTCTTTCTTTCTTTCTTTCTTTCTTTTTTACTCTCTTTCTTTTTTTCTTTTTTCTTTTTCTTTCTTCCTTCCTTTCTTTCTTTCTATCTTTTTCTTTTTCTTTCTTTCTTTTTTCTTTCTTTCATTCTTTCTTTCTCTTTCTTTCTTTCTTTTTTACATTCTTGCTTTTTATCTTTTTCCTTTCCCTTTCTTTCTTTCTTTCCTTCTCTTTCTTTCTTTCTTTTTCTTTCTTTCTTTCTTTCTCTTTCTCTTTCTGCCTTTCTTTCTTTCCTTTTTTTCTTTTTCTTTTTCTTTCTATCATTCTTTCATTCTTTTTCTCTTTCTTTCCTTCTTTCTTTTCTTCTTTCTTTCTTTTCTTTCCTTCTTTTTCTTTCTTTCTTTTTTCTTTCTTTGTTTTTCTTTTTGTTTCCATCTTTCTTTCTTTTTCTTTCTTTCTTTCTTTCTTTCTTTCTTTCTTTCTTTCTTTCTTTCTTTCTTTCTTTCTTTCTTTCTCTTTCTTTCTTTCTTTCATTCTTTCTTTCATTCATTCTTTCTTTCTTTTTCTTTTTCTTTCTTTCTTTTTTACATTCTTGCTTTTTTTCTTTTTCTTTCTCTTTCTTTCTTTCTCTTTCTTTCTTTTTCTTTCTTTCTTTCTTTCTTTCTTTCTTTCTTTCTTTCTTTCTTTCTTTCTTTCTTTCTTTCTTTCTTTCTTTTCTTTCCTTCTTTCTTTCTTTTTCTATTTCATTCTTTTTTACTCTCTTTCTTTTTTCTTTTTTTTTCTTTCTTCCTTTCTTTCTTTCTTTTTCTTTTTCTTTTTCTTTCTTTCTTCTTTCTTTCTTTCTTTCTTTCTTTCTTTCTTTCTTTCTTTCTTTCTTTCTTTCTTTCTTTCTTTCTTTCTTTCTTTCTTTCTTTCTTCCTTTCTTTCTTTTTCTTTTTCTTTTTCTTTCTTCTTTCTTTCTTTCTTTCTTTCTTTCTTTCTTTCTTTCTTTCTTTCTTTCTTTCTTTCTTTTTTCTTTCTTTCTTTCATTCTTTCTTTCATTCATTCTTTCTTTCTTTTTCTTTTTCTTTCTTTCTTTTTTACATTCTTGCTTTTTTTCTTTTTTCTTTCTCTTTCTTTCTTTCTTTCTCTTTCTTTCTTTCTATCATTCTTTCTTTCTTCCTTTCTTTTTTCTTTCTTTCTTTCTTTCTCTTTCTCTTTCTGTCTTTCTTTCTCTTTTTTTTTTCTTTTTCTTTCTATCATTCTTTCATTCTTTTTCTCTTTCTTTCCTTCTTTCTTTATTTCTTTCTTTTCTTTCCTTCTTTTTCTTTCTTTCTTTTTCTTTCTTTCTTTCTTTCTTTCTTTCTTTCTTTCTTTCTTTCTTTCTTTCTTTCTTTCTTTCTTTCTTTCTTCCATTCTTTTTCTCTTTCTGTCTTTCTTTCTTTCTTTCTTTCTTTCTTTATTTCTTTCTTTCTTTCTTTCTTTCTTTCTTTCTTTTTTACTTTCTTTCTTTTTTCTTTCTTTTTCTATTTCTTTCAATCGTTCTTTCTTTCTTTCTTTCTTTCTTTCTTTTTCTCTTTCTTTCTTTCTTTCTTTCTATCTTTTTCTTTTTCTTTCTATCTTTCTTTCTTTCTTTCATTATTTTTCTCTTTTTTCTTTCTTTCTTTTTTTCTTTCTTTCTTTTCCATCTTTCTTTCTTTCTTTTTCTTTCTTTCTTTTTTACTTTCTTTCATTCTTTTTTCTTTTTCTTTCTTTCTTTTTTCTTTCTTTCTATCTTTCTTTCTTTCTTTCTTTCTTTTTTTTACTTTCTTTGCTTTTTTTTTCTCTTTCTTTCTTTCTTTCTTTCTTTCTTTCTTTCTTTCTGTCTTTCTTTCTTTTTTTCTCTTTCTTTCTTTCTTTCATTCATTCTTTCTTTCTTACTTTCTTTCTTTCTTTCTTTCTTTCTTTTTTACTCTCTTTCTTTTTTTCTTTTTTCTTTTTCTTTCTTCCTTCCTTTCTTTCTTTCTATCTTTTTCTTTTTCTTTCTTTCTTTTTTCTTTCTTTCATTCTTTCTTTCTCTTTCTTTCTTTCTTTTTTACATTCTTGCTTTTTTTCTTTTTACTTTCCCTTTCTTTCTTTCTTTCTTTCTCTTTCTTTCTTTCTTTTTCTTTCTTTCTTTCTTTCTCTTTCTCTTTCTGCCTTTCTTTCTTTCCTTTTTTTCTTTTTCTTTTTCTTTCTATCATTCTTTCATTCTTTTTCTCTTTCTTTCCTTCTTTCTTTTCTTCTTTCTTTCTTTTCTTTCCTTCTTTTTCTTTCTTTCTTTTTTCTTTCTTTGTTTTTCTTTTTGTTTCCATCTTTCTTTCTTTTTCTTTCTTTCTTTCTTTCTTTCTTTCTTTCTTTCTTTCTTTCTTTCTTTCTTTCTTTCTCTTTCTTTCTTTCTTTCATTCTTTCTTTCATTCATTCTTTCTTTCTTTTTCTTTTTCTTTCTTTCTTTTTTACATTCTTGCTTTTTTTCTTTTTCTTTCTCTTTCTTTCTTTCTCTTTCTTTCTTTTTCTTTCTTTCTTTCTTTCTTTCTTTCTTTCTTTCTTTCTTTCTTTCTTTCTTTCTTTCTTTCTTTCTTTCTTTCTTTTCTTTCCTTCTTTCTTTCTTTTTCTATTTCATTCTTTTTTACTCTCTTTCTTTTTTCTTTTTTTTTCTTTCTTCCTTTCTTTCTTTCTTTTTCTTTTTCTTTTTCTTTCTTTCTTCTTTCTTTCTTTCTTTCTTTCTTTCTTTCTTTTTCTTTTTTCTTTCTTTCTTTCATTCTTTCTTTCATTCATTCTTTCTTTCTTTTTCTTTTTCTTTCTTTCTTTTTTACATTCTTGCTTTTTTTCTTTTTTCTTTCTCTTTCTTTCTTTCTTTCTCTTTCTTTCTTTCTATCATTCTTTCTTTCTTTCTTCCTTTCTTTTTTCTTTCTTTCTTTCTTTCTCTTTCTCTTTCTGTCTTTCTTTCTCTTTTTTTTTCTTTTTCTTTCTATCATTCTTTCATTCTTTTTCTCTTTCTTTCCTTCTTTCTTTATTTCTTTCTTTCTTTTCTTTCTTTCTTTTCTTTCCTTCTTTTTCTTTCTTTCTTTCTTTCTTTCTTTCTTTTTTTCTTTCTTTCTTTCTTTCTTGCTTTCTTTCTTTCTTTCTTTCTGTCTTTTTCTCTTTTTTCTCTCTTTTTTCTTTCTCTCTTTTTTCTTTCTTTCTTTTTCTCTTTGTTTCTTTTTCTTTCTTTCCATTTTTCTATCTTTCTTTCTTTTTCTTTTTCGTTCTTTCTTTCTTTCTTTCTTTTTTTTCTTATCTTTCTATCTCTTTCCTTCTTTTTTTATCTTTGTCTTTTTCTTTCTATCTTTTTCTTTCTTTCTTTCTATCTTTCTTTTTCTTTTTCTTTTTTCTTTTTTTCTTTCTTTCTTTCTTTTTTCTTTTTCTTTCTTTCTTTTCTTTTCTTACTATCTTTCTTTCTTTCTTTCTTCTTTACTTTTTTCTTTTCTTTTTTTTCTTCTTTCTTTTTTCTTTCTTTTTTTTCTTTTTCTTTCTTTCTTTCATTCTTTCTCTCTTTCTTTCTTTCTTTCTTATTTCTTTCTTTCTTTCATTCATTCTTTCTTTTTCTTTTTCTTTCTTTCTTTTTTACTTTCTTGCTTTTTTCTTTTTTCTCTTTTTTTCTTTCTTTCTTTCTTTCTTTCTTTCTTTCTTTCTTTCTTTCTTTCTTTCTTTCTTTCTTTCTTTTCTTTCCTTCTTTCTTTCTTTTTCTATTTCTTTCTTTTTTACTCTCTTTCTTTTTTTTTACTTTTTCTTTCTTCCTTTCTTTCTTTCTTTCTTTCTTTTTCTTTTTCTTTCTTTCTTTTTTCTTTCTTTCTTTTTCTTTCTTTCTTTCATTCTTTCATTCATTCTTTCTTTCTTTTTCTTTTTCTTTCTTTTTTTTTTACATTCCTGCTTTTTTCTTTCTTTCTTTCTCTTTCTTTCTTTCTTTCTTTCTTTCTTCTTTCTTTTTTCTTTCTTTCTCTCTTTCTCTTTCTCTTTCTGTCTTTCTTTCTTTCCTTCCTTTTTTTTCTTTTTCTTTTTCTTTCTATCATTCTTTCATTCTTTTTCTCTTTCTTTCCTTCTTTCTTTT
This sequence comes from Motacilla alba alba, assembly GCF_015832195.1. Lineage (NCBI taxonomy): Eukaryota > Metazoa > Chordata > Aves > Passeriformes > Motacillidae > Motacilla > Motacilla alba. The sequence continues at coordinate 136,573,983 of NC_052017.1, read as the reverse complement.
TTTCTTTCTTTCTTTTCTTTCCTTCTTTTTCTTTCTTTCTTTTTCTTTTTGTGTCTATCTTTCTTTTTCTTTCTTTCTTTCTTTCATTTTCTTTCTTTCTTTTTCTTTCTTTTTCTTTCTTTCTTTCTTTTTTTTTTCTTATCTTTCTCTCTCTTTCCTTCTTTCTTTTTTCTTTTTCTTTTTCTTTCTTTCTTTTTCTTTCCATTTCTCTTTCTTTCTATCTTTCTTTCATTCTTTATCTTTCTTTCTTTATTTATTTTTCTCTTTCTTTCTTTTTTTCTTTCTGTCTTTTCTTTTTTTCTCTTTCTTTCTTTCTTTCTTTCTATCTTTCTTTCTTTTTCTTTTTCTTTCTTTTATTTTTCTTTCTTTTTTTTTCTATCTTTTTTTCTTTCTCTCTTTCTTTCTTTTTTACTTTCTTTCTTTTGTTCTTTCTTTCTTTCATTCTTTCTTTCTTTCTTTTTTACTTTTTTCTTTTCTTTTTTTTTCTTCTTTCTTTTTTCTTTCTTTTTTATTCTCTTTCTTTCTTCCTTT